>NC_043984.1:32525514-32758014 GCF_902150065.1 Myripristis murdjan
TTCCCTCCATGAGGACTGAGTCATGGAGTGTTGACTTGTTTGTTGTAGACTTGTGAGCATGTAAAGCCTTTGGAGACTGTAAACAGTGATACTGGGCTTTAAACAAACTTGAATTTGGACTTATACAAAGGAAACACTTCTCTGTCGAAGTTGGACTCACCTCCTCCCCTTTGGAGAGTCGATCTGGCAGCATGTGACTGCAAACAGACACACGGAGACATAAACTGATGATGTCTAATGACAAAACTTACACCACATCCTACAACACTACTCAAAAAAACTAAAAAAAAAAAAATAAATTCTACAGCACACACATAGTGGTACAAAATCTATGCTGGCTTTGGCTGTTTTTTTAATAACAGTGATTATGGATGCTTGGATGATGTCGACAATACGTTACCATAAGCTTACAGCCGTAAAAGAGCACAGAAATCAATACATTGCTCCACTGAATGACCTGGAGGCAAATATGATTTGTCCCTTCACTGTTTTTACTCACATCTCCTAACTCCCTTCTTTACTCTCTCTGCTTTTACTATCTCGCTCTTCACCAATCTCTCTCTGTCTCACACACACACACACATCCCTCCTCCCGTCTGGCCACTGTCCCAAGGGCTTGGGCAGGACTGCTGATGTATAATTACATGGGCTAGCTGGCAGTGGAGGGGCTTTTTACTACACTGCCTCTGATGAGTTCAAATTGGAGAGATGCACGCTGGTAATTATGAAGGAAAAAATCCCAGGAGGCTGAACGGGTGTGAATGTGAATGAGAGCGAGATAGAGAAAAAGAGAAGCAGGCAAGGAATGAAGCAGTAAAAAGGGAGAGGACGGTCAAGAGCGAAGCCAAAATGTGCTTCTGGTGCTCGCCGTGTCCCGGCCTCCCTCTCCCTCTGCTCCCAGTTCCTCATCAGCCAGTCACTTCTCAATTATGCGTCCCAGTTCAAACAAGGCCTGTCTCAACCAGATGGCACAGAAAGTTGCAAAAGCACCTCTAAACTATTTATGCCCGCTAATGTGCTGTGAGTTATAGCTCACCGCCGGGCTATGAAATTATCATCGCGGTGATGTAGATGATTATTTTTTTACCCGAAGAGGAACCAGTCGTAAGCGATGGTCAGATACAGGATTTCGGCCGGCTCCAGGCTGGCGTGCACTGCGCCGTCCTGTGAAAAATACATAACACGAGCGAGTCAAACATCTCCAAAAACACAACAACAGCGCTAAATAAAACACAACGGGACAGTCATCGAGGAGACGTTTCACGCAGGCACACATTCTCGAAGCTGAAAACCCAGCTCCTCTCATGTCACATTTCTCATTCCTTTTGAAAAACACTCCCTGTGAAATCTGTGCGATTTTGACTCATGACAACTTTCCAATAAGGATGAATCCTTAAGAGAAGAAAAAGAGAGACACATACATATTTATAACTTCTGGATTCTATTTTTATACAGCAATGAATACAGAGCCGGCTAATTAAGGAGAGTGTTTGGAATGGTAAATTGGATTTGTGTGGAGAGGAATAAATGAGGAGCGGTGCTGGGGCCGAGGCAGATAGATTCAACTTGGGATTACCAAAGTCACTAATGAATGGTAGAGGGGCTGAAATGAGCAGCCGGGTGACTGAGTGTCGTGCAGAGAGACACCAGGGGGGGAAAAAGGAGATAAAATAAGCAAAAGGAAGAGAAAAAGTAAAGACTTACTGCCCACAGGGAGAGCCTGAGGAGGGACACGAAGAGAGGCGTTCGGTCCCAGCCTGATATGCAGTGCACCAAGAGGCCGCTCTCATCTGAAGAAAAAAAAAAAAAACACAATACCTTTAGAGGACCGATGTGAACACTTCAAAGTGCACTGAGAGGAAAAGCGCATTACCAGTATCAATATATTGTTTTTCTATATTTATATTATAAATAAACAGGCACCGTTCTTATATGTTCATCATAAAAAAAAAGTCAAACCCAATACGACTACACAGGGAAGTAGCACATCCAAAATGACTCACATTTCATTCACTTATTGAAGCTCACACTACAAAACACTAACTCATACTGGCGAGGGAAGCAATAAAAAGCTCTTATGAAGGCTTTTCCTGTCCTGATGTGATTTTTATACCCTAATTCTGGATGTGCAACCTCACTCCATTTTGAGTTTCTGTATTAGGATTATTATATCAACCAAAATGCATCAACACATGTCTAATACTGAGTAATGAATGTGAAAGGACTGCAGGGGTGGCACTGTGGTGTGCATATGGCATATTCTGAGGTAGATAGATAGATAGATTTACTTTATTGATTGAAATTAAATAGAATAGAATAAATCCTTAAACTTACATCAGTTTGATACCACTGAGTATGTTGTTCACTGAAAATATGTAAAAATATGAAGTAAAGATTTCTGTTAGTCCTAAAAAGTTGGTACACTGCCACAAAATCTCCATCTTAACAATCATTTAGTGTCTTATTCAGTCTTTAAAATCTTATTTTGAAAAAAAAAAAAAAAAAATGTGCCAGTGGGACAGGAAACTCCCACTTCTTTCCATAGAAGTTTCACTTGTTTCAGAAATGATTTTGGGAACAAGCATAAATATGATGATGATGATATTTTGAAGTCAAGTTGGAAAACAAGCAGGATTATGTGACCCCACTGGCAGACTGTTTTTACCTTATTCAAAGAAAAACAAGATTTTAACACTAACAAAGAGACTTGTAAAGGAGATGTTTGCGGTATAAACTTGCACAAGGAAAACGGTGGGTAAACTGATTTTAGACATGTTTAACTCTCACTTTACCATTAATACTATATTAGGGGGGCAAAGATTGATAAGCCTGAGACTGGAACCAGACAATTTTATGACACATCTGTTTAAACCAGGACCAGCAGGTATGTCAGACTGAAAAGCTGACAGATAAGTCCTGTGGTTGAAAAATTTCTGGGTTGAAAACCATTTGAACTTTAACAATACAAAACAGTTCTGACAGATTAGAGTTTAACATTTCAAATGGTGTGAAACAGTGTTGCTGGGTCGGGGGAAAAACCACCAAACCTGGCAACACTGGGCCGACCTGCACGGACTAATGCAAATCATGTCTGCTGTGTGGGATTTCTACAAAGTGGGTGAAGACCATTCAAAGTTCACTGCTGGTAAAACATGCTAAGAAAAGGCTGCCCATAGTGGGAGTACCATAAAAACTTTGATCAAAACGTTGTTCAATAAAGAACACGTACAAAATATGTTGGTGCAGACTGTTAATTATATTAAAGTGAAGGAAATAGGAATCAACCACGATCGGCATCAGAAGGTCAGTCTATGTTAGCAATTGTCATCAGCCCAGAAACATAAAAATGGTGCATCCCTATATTACCACATAACATGAATCTAATGGCACTCATGCTTATTGTGTCCCTATGATACTGTATGCGCAACACTTCACCTATCAAATGAGTTATTAAAGCCTGAAACTGGAAAAGGTTCACGGTGCTTTTATGAAGACACTTTAATAAAACGACCTGCCTGCCACCGAGGCCACCTACATGCACTCAGAGCACTTTAGAGAAAAGTGCGCACCACATGGCATATTTTATTAAGATCTATGTCCTATATTTACAGTATATATATCACATTTACATTCCTGCTGCTGTGCTCCAGTCAGAGGCCAAAGAGCTGTGTGAGCAAAAGTGATTATTTTAAGAACAGTCAGCTATTTATTCTGCAGTATGTAAATTCTCCAGGGGTATTAGCATAACAGTTGCTCTGGGCCTTTTCATTACGGAAACATTTTGAATATGTATTGCTATACTTGTAAGGACCTTCACTGAATACATTCACTCCGTAATCCCTAAAGCCGGGATCAAACTGTTCACAATTCCTTCACAGATTCAGCCCCATTTTGACACAATTTTTGTTGTGGCTGGCATATTTCCAGCATCGTGTCAAAAATTAAACCATTTTGCATGATATGTATGACATGAGATGTTTTGTCCAGGATGGCTCATGACACCCCAACATAATGCCAAGGTTTGAAAAGGTTTTTTTTTTTTTTTTTTGTGGCAACTAGTGTGACAAATCTTCGGGTGAAAGACGGCCTGTGCTGATTGATCAGGGTCAAATAAGCAGTGAGACCTCCATTTCAGCCAAGACATGGCCAAGTATTTATGTCACTGTGAACGCCTGATCTGACATGCTGACTATTCTGATAAAATAGATATATCATATCATCATTTATGGACATAATCTCCATCCCAATCCAGAAATGGCCATTCTTGGCTGGTCACAAACTCTAAATGATTGGAAAGCTTTGTTGATCCAGTATGGAAGGGTCTCTGCAAAGAAAATCACTCTCTAAAGTCTGGAACAAAAAAATATCCCATTGTTTCCAGTTAAAAATCTGGTCCTATACACTTTTCAAAATACAGTGCAACTGAAATAAAAGGGTGACATAGTTAGTGTAGGAAGAGGTGGATAATGTTCCTGTTTGTTATCCTTCTCTTTTCTGAAAAAGTGCAAATAAAATATTAAGAAAAAAGATATATCATGTAATCTGACCCTGGCGTAAGCTTTACCTGCACCATTAAATGCCTAGCTTTAAGTCTAACCTAAATCCAGCCCTAAACCATGAATCCCAACCCTAAACTTTCAGTAGCCTCCAACTCAGCCAAAGATAAACAGGCTCAACTTTCTGTGACCCAAAATGTAGCTGAATCTCAGCATGATGTTTAATTTTATGTTCCCAAATCAGCTCCTAGTGCTTTCTGGAGAACAGTGCATCTTTAATGGTGACTTCATGCTGCCACAGTAGGCATAAATAAAAAATTTCAACCAATAAAACCTTAATAAATCCCAACCCTCCTCTGTTGCCATCAACTGAAACAGTGTTTCACTCCCTAACTGACATCCTGTTGGTTTGCATTTTTGAACAACCTCTCCCTGTGTTATGTATAACGTCCAGTTATGACAATAATTGTATGAAATCACAGAGGTAACATGCCATTTCTAGAGGTCTTTAAATTTCTAAGGATTATTCATGTGGTGTAACCCGACCTGATTAAATGATGGATAAGAGAATCAAACCTGTGCCTACAACCACCTACCATCACTGTTGATGATGTGCAGCAGCAGCTTCAGGTAGTTCTGTGTTTGCTCCACCAGGTCCCACGACTGGCAAACACACACACACACACACACACACACACACACACACACACACACACACACACACACACACACACACAATTTACAATTCACATGAATGACAAGAAAATACATCATCAGTGGCCGCAAAGCCACAAGAGAAACCCAACACTGACAGAGCACTGATTTGGTTCAAATCATTTTGTTAAGGCTTGTGATGAAGCTGTGATGAGTCACAGTCAGTGCAGTTTCAGGGCTGAACAACAGATGGCGCTGAAACACCACAAATACTAGGCAGCACAATAACATAGATTAAAACAGAATAGAATACAGTGGAATGAAATAGAACAGAATGGAGATGGAAACTGAATTAAAAAGAAAAGAGAAGAGAGGAAAAAGGAGAAATAAAAACAGCAACAGAAAAGAATAAAACAGAGAGGGAAATTGAATTTAAATGAAAAGAAAAAAGGTGAAATAAAAACAGGAGCAGAATAGAATAGAATAGAATAGAATAGAATAGGTAACCTGGTATTCACTCCAGTCAATGTTCAAGTTGTTGGTAAAGCACACAGGGATTGTCAAAGGAGCGTCCACATAGTCCTGTCAGTGCAGACACAGTGACATCGGGTTAATACACACACACACACACACACACACACACACACACACACACACACACACACACACAGGTGTTTTTATAGTGTGTTTACAGCAGCAGACATTATGTACCTGATTCCAATTGAACACCAGTCCCTCGGCCGTGTAGTCTCTGTCTTTGTAGTCCTTAAAGAACTCACATCCTGAAAACACACACACACACAAACCGAGGTGTACATTACTATTTATTAGACAAAATTTTTGTAGAACCATTTCCACTGTCTGTATTAAAGTCTTCAGTCGATGGTTAAACCCCTAAAAATCAACTTTGTTCATCAATATTACTTATAGTTTCACTTACAGATCACTTACAGATTTTTTCCATTAAACAACATCCCTTCATGCCTAAAAACGGCTTAGAAGTAACACACACATATAGATATATTCATTTATTTATTTCAGCAAATCTCTTAGTTACACAAATACTGCTTATGTGAAGCAGACATTTCAAGTTTGTCTTGTTGATTTCATGAAAATAAAAAACAGTCGAGCGACCTGCAGGGCTGGTGGTGGTGATATGGAAAGCACCTGACACTGTAACTTTGAATTGTCATACTGGCTCATCTCTAACCCGGTGTCCCACACTGACTCGACTGTACAAATAATACAGTCTCTCCTTGGGCCAGTTGGCAAAAAAAATGAAAAGGCCTCAGAGGGAAAACAACAAAGAGAAAAAACAAATATGGCATGTATCCCAGAGTCAAATTTGTGGAAGGGCAAGTTATCTGACCTGCATTTATAAAACCTTCCTTGGGCCAATGAGTGTAACTCTCAACATGAATCAAAACAGTGGTACGACTGATCATTTCCCATCTTCTGGCATAATCTGACCAGCTGTGTGTAAAATGGATAAACAAACAAACAAACAAACAGACTTTTTTGTTCTTCTTACTGACGGAGAAAGTCAAAGCCGTGCAGCTCATTTTTGTGCCCATTATTTTCTTAAGATGCTTGTAATTTATAGCAAATACATGTCTTGCTTTGTGCATACTGCAGTTTTGCCCGCTCTTTTATTTCATGTTACCTGGGTAAGGCACAGAGAGCAGGGTGAAGTCTGCATAGCGTTGGGCCTTGTCCACCTTCTCAGAGGACGTTACACTGGAGAGACAGACAGAGAGAGAAGAAGAACGACAGAGCAGAGGTGAGGAAACACAGCATGAGTATTTATGAGCATTTAAAATACACACACACCACTTTGACACAGGCGTTCATTAATGGAAGGACAATCACATAAGTGAGAGCAATATAAACACACATTTATATGAATAAAATCAACCCCAAATTAAGCCTCCCATATTCAAAAACACTGTGATATAAAATAATCATCCCGACTCCATACACATTAGCATATGCAAAGGTCTCTGACCACACACACACACACACACACAAACACACACACACACAGAGAGAGAGAGAGAGAGAGAGTCAAGAGTCAGATCTCTTACGTAAGGTTTCTCACAACAAATAAAAAGACCAGCTTAGGCAATGACCGGAATAACGCAGTTAGATTGTGTGTGTGTGTGTGTGTGTGTGTGTGTGTGTGTGTGTGTGTGGGCTGTTCCTTACTTTAGGCCAAACTTAACCTTCTTGTTCTCCACCATCAGGTCACAGATGTAGCGAACCGAGAGGTAACGCAGCAGCTTAATGTCGTGACCTCGAACCTTGTCAAAGAGCTGGGAGTCCCCGTTCCTGAGGGAAGTGAGAGAGAGAGACAGAGAGAGAGAGAGAGACAGAGACAGAGACAGAGACAGAGACAGAGAGAGAGGAGGGAGAGAGGAGTAGAGCAGGAAAACGATTTTGAGAAAACTTGATTTTTCTCTGGGTGGAAATATTCCTGCTTCTGTGATTTTATCCAGTTTAACCCCTTACTGCCTGAATTTATTTACAATTATCTACAAAAAATAAATTGTTTGTGTTTTTGCCTTCAAGCAGATGCTAAATTATTGGTGGTAGAGTGCTTCCAATACAATTCTTGGTATGTGTGAAATATGCATCAACAGCATCAGTGGGATACATGCACCACCTCGGCTGCATTAAGACTGGAAGTGGTTTGAGGCGAATTTGCGACAATAGTCTACAAGAGGTTAAGGCCCACAACAACAACTCGAGACATCACTGCTGTCTGGTTGGCAATCACTCACGGGAGAGAAAAGTGACTTTCCTCCTAGTTTTAACAGTAAGAAGGATTAAATCAACAGTTTTGAAGGTGTGACAGAAGAGTGAAGAGAGTAAATTACTACAGTTAGAGTTTTGAAGTGAGTCATGGCAGTGCATCAGGACAATTTAACTCCAACATAACAGAGTAAGTTTTTATATACATTATGATGTCATTATCCAATTTCCCCTCAGGGATCACTAAAGTATTTCTGATTCTGATTTGTGTACATACCTACATACCAGCATACGCAAAGATACAGACATATTTATGTACATACCATGATTTAAAGAGCAAAAAGAGGAAAAGTTTACAGTATGAGACCATTTACATCACATACTTTTTGGAATAGTGTTTATAATTAACTTTCTTTGAGGTCATGTTCTGTTTTTACTGGCATTTTGCGTCACATACCAATTCAGCCCATAAAGAGACAGGTGTCTCGTGTTCACCGTGCAATAAACTGGTTAAAAAAGGGATCTGATTACCTGACGGCGCTGTCGTCCTCTGGAACTTCCTCTGACTCCGTCCACGTATCATCGCTACCCCCTGGAGAGGAGCGGAGCGTAAAAAACAGACAATGAGGGGCTAAGCAGAAAAACGGGAAAAAAACACAACCCAACAGATGCCAGTCGCCTAAATTCAAACACATACAGTATATTCAGAAAAATTAACCTCCACAAACTGCAGTTTCAAAAAAAGGCCCATCTGTGCAGCTGGTTGCAGGTTTGATGTTAAATTTGAGGACTTTTTTGTGTTAAAATGAAATGAGCTTTTTCATCTCTTGAGGAACACTCCAACATTTGGGCAAAATACCCTTTTTCCTACTTCCCTGGACTGAGACAAGATGTTGGATACCATTTTCACCTCTGTACATCCAGTGGTTCCGTTCCTATGGGCAGCATTTTGTGTTAACTTAGCATAAACACTTGAAGTCTATGGGAGTCGTTAGTCCAGCACCATCAAAGTGAAAAAATAAACCGAAGAGTAACTCCAAAGCTGTGTTATTCACACAATGTGCAGAGGGGAAAATGGTATCAGACATCTTGTCTCAGTCTGGGTAAGTCAGAAAAACTTGGACGTTGGACTATTCCTTTAAAAATTCACCAGGACACTGCAACACGCTTTAAGCCATCTAAACCTGGATATCATATTGAAATTACTTTGTTTAGAGATGCACTAGACCATAGATTTTTATGTGGAAATGAACCTGTTTATGAGCCTGAATCACAAAGTGGGATGGAAACAGGGAGGGCTGGTGATGTATCAGTAATCTGTCAGTACTGTGAAATCAGACTTGATATCATTGTGGATTTTGGAAATTATAATATGCATTTTAATGGCTAATGGCTGTGTTACAGTAAAGTGATCAAGTTTCCTGAACTCATTAAACTGCTGCAGCCCTTCCATTATTTGCCTGTATCTGCTTGGTCATCATATCAACATGACTGAAAATTGTTTATCAAAATCCTTGTGTGTGGATATCTCCTGAAAGCAGCGATAGATATTGTGATATTGATGAACTGTCCAAATCACCCAGCCCTCTCTATGCCATCTTCACTGAACTGATATGCTGTTGATTTACCGTGTGCCCCAAATTTTATTCTGGCGTTGGATATGATTTCACAGAGGCAGGAAAATATTCTTGGTGCATGAGTGATGAATCAGAACGTTTAAACAAAAAGTGTCGGCGAGCAGGTGAAGTCCTTCACGGGTGGGAATCACCAGAGGCCCAATGATGTGATATTATCATGATCATGATTATGATGATAGTCACGATAGTATTGTGATTTTGAACACTTTGCGTTGAGTATTGCAATAACATGTATGTATACCTTTTTTCAACTGCATTATGCCCCAAGGGAAAACTTTGTCAATATCTGTTTTATGGAATACAATAAAGTTTTCATTGTTTCATCTCACTTCAATCATTTTTATTGCAGGAAAATCGAATTGTCAAGCAGACAGCTTGACCAACTCTCTCATAAAAATCTGTCATAAAGGTTGCATCGATTCTTGGTGTCTGTTTATCGATAAAATATTGCCACAAAAAATATTGCAATATTATATAATGCTGATTTTTTTCCCCCACCCCTACTTCACACTTTCTAAAAATTCAGTTATTCCTTGCTGCCACCGAAGCCAAATATTTCAACTAAAGCCTTGAGTTCCAATAATACCACTTTCGTACCAAGCTCGTGGGTTTTACTCAGCTTTTATTTTTTTGACCTTGGACTACCTGCTAAAAAAAAAAAAAAGCATGTGACACCGATTACATTAGTAGAAGCACTGTGCAGGTTAACTGGTGTCACAATTTTCCAACCCGACTGAAACCGCGTTCCACCCCAGCGGTGTCTGATCTTGACACGATGAACACAAGTTAATGTCCGATCCAAAAGATGGTGCTTTATTGGTAATTTATCATGTTACACAGGTTAAAGTTACACTGAGGTTGGGCTTGCCTGCCTAAAATGTAGAGCATGTCCCGTGTCATCACACCTACACGGGTCACAAATTAGCAGGTGACCCATTTCAACCTCTGCTGATCAGAGCCGAAGCCGATAATAACCTGGGGCTGCTGCACGGTTCAGAGCACAGGGCAACGCTGAGCTCACGTCCCGAACAGCAGTGAGATTTAAGGTCAGTGTGAGGGGATGTAACACACTTCAAGACATTTTTATACTTCTGCACAGCACAAAGACACAGCTGGACGCTTTGAAGAGCCATTTAGCCCTGCTGTCCTTGTACCGTGTGTGTCCGAAACTCTAAATCACAACGAAACAAAAAAAAAAAGAGCAAAGAATCAAAATGCAACAGATTGTGCAGGTGAGATTAAAACCCCCATGAGGTTTATGAGATTATCTCTCAACCAGATACAACAAACAAATCCAGAAAAAGTTACAAAACAGGTACAAGATAAGCTTCCCGTTATTTAATGCACATGGAGAGTGCGATAATTGATTAATAAGTCTGAATGAAGCTGCTACATGCTGTGTGACACCAACTATTGAGGGGAACATTAAACTGTCTGAGAACCGCTGCAACTATTTACAGGCCAGCGAGCAAACATGGAACTGAAACCTTCCATGGAAAAAAGTCCCACGCAACTTCCCCTTTAAAGTGTAACTTCGAGTGATTCTCTGTGTATGTGTGTGTGTGTGTGTGTGTGTGTCGTACCTGAGAAAATATAGTTGTAGCCTGTGCGTCCATACAGCTCCCCCCAGCCAGCCAGAGTGGACGACCGGCAAATGTGCTGCAGTGTGAGAGGAAAACACTGATCAAATCAACAGGCCGCCACACACAACCACAAAAAACAAACACAGGAAAGAGGTAGTGGTGCCCAAAGAAACTCTGCCGGCGTGGTTTTCTGTTGCACCTTTGAGGTATTTCTTCTTTTAGTTTCACTACCGGCCCTGTTTGTGTCCTGTTTTTTTCTGTTTCTGGTCCAAGTTGTAATGGCAGCTTTTGTTTTTGCATACATTGTCATTATAAATGTCCTAATTCTTAACATCTGGACTGCACTGGACTACACCTTCACCTTCAATAATAAAGCTAAATTAGACTTCTACTTTAATTTTTCATTTTCTGTAACAGTGCTACCAATGTTATTTATCAAAACTGAAAAAAGGGTTAAGTGTCCGCGCGCCAAATTCATGCTGCCAAATACTGTTTAATGCAACATTTCAACCACGGGAAACAAGCCAACACTTTTCCTTTTTCATTGCAAAATTATTTTGTCCTGCATCATATTTCTATAATTTAATAAAACTGGCACATAATGCAAAAAGACACAAAATAATAAGGCAAAAATCAGGAAAAACAAGAAAAGAGCTTGAACATATTCAGAAATACTGCTCATTATTGATCATGAATTAATGTGAAATATAATCAAAAACATTTAAATGAAATAGCAAGTAAATAAATATCAGGCAAATCAGCAGATAAACACAGAAACACATATTATTATTAATTACTATTATTCATAATAATGTTATTACTGTTACTACCATTATTTCTATTAATACTAATACTAATATTGCTAATAATAATGATCATAATAATAATAATTTTAACAAATCATTGAATCAGTAGGTAAATCCCATTTATTATGGTTCTTGCAAATACACAGCCCTACATTTGTCTATTTTTTTAACATTTTATAGATGAGAGGACTAATAATCGATATATGAACAGACACTGAAAATAATTATTATTTGCAGCTGTAGAATTTACGTCATGTTCTCGAGTCACTGTGTTCACCAGTTTGTGGCGACATATAGACAGACATACAGACGTCACCGTGAGAACCTAACATCCTCCGTAACCATAATCGGTGTGAGGGTTTACACGGCACAATAACCAGGTTTCTGCAGGAGAATTCTAGGTGCCATAACCTGATGTGTTTTAATCTACTTCTCCCGATTATGGAAACTGGCTTTCCCATTTACACGGCATTTGAGGAATCAGATAACTGCCCAGAAAACCCGCCCACAAAAGTGCATTTAAACAGAGCGAGTGACATAAGAAGCCGGAGTAGAGACTGAGTAGAGCTCCCAGGACCGGCCCGGCAGCAGTACCTTGCCATTGTAGAGGATGACAGGACAGACGAACCTCCCTCTGCAGCGAGCCAGCTTACTCCTGTTGACCAAGTCCTGCAACTTACTGATCTGCACTGTGCTCTCAAACCTACACACACACACACACACACACACACACAAACACAAGTTTTCCATTAGTCCATCATTTAATCATTCAAACTCAATTTAGTTCTTTATAAAGAAGATGCAATTACACGAAAACACAAAGCACTTGACAAGAGAGATTAGTGAGCGGTGGGTGCTGAAGTATCGAAGGAGATGACAACAATCAATCAGCCGCGAGCAAACAATCACCTGCTCCTGATGTCTGAGAATTAGGTCAGCAGTTAAATAGGACAACATTTGGCATCAGCGACGACTGATCATTTCCTTAAGTTAATCAATCTACCTTAACTGCCTGACTGTTAACTGCTGCTTTTGCCACCAAAAAAAAAAAAAAAAAAAAGAAACACTTGAATGGACTTCCTAAAAAATTTAAGGATTTCCTTTTTAAGAATAAAAAGTTTATTTATACTTATGCACATCTGAATTATACATAGCAGCTTTGTCAGGAAAACAGGGGAACTATTCACAGTTCAGCAAACAAACATAAAAAATTATAAATCATGGTATCATGTGCAATCATGTGGAGAAGTATCTTGTGACGGTTTAAGGTTTATTTGAACCGAATGCATGGTCCAACACTGACTGATACTAATAATCAGGAACTTTTTAAACTGGAAACTTCAAAAATGTTTTTTTTTTTAAAACGAAAAGATTTTCACTGGCACTTTACGGACAATTACAAAGAGTAAACCTAAGATTTTTTTTTTTCCTTTCCTCCTGTCAATATGAAAATTAACCTCAGGCATTCAAAAATATATATGATCACAGGAGTCTGACATCTCAACCCACTGGACCCATTTCATTTCATTCCATATTATGGTATGTGTAGGTGTCCTATCTTGTACATTAAGCAGCCTTCAAACCTGAACGTCTGCCGCCAAGTAAGCAATTAAGTTTCACTATTGGTCGACTGAGTTTAGGACCTTCCTCATTGGTTGTTGCTTTTTCAAAATGAATCGGTGCAATGCGGCTCAAGATGGCTGCTTCACGTGAACAATATTACTGCAACTAAGAGATTCCCCTCAGTATCAACTCAGCTCACTGAGAACCTGAACGGATGTGAATGATAAATAAAAAAGGACCAGGAACTATTCACAACTTTAGCCCAATGGAAAACCAAAAAATGTGGGCAGATTTGAGTCGAGTTGAGCCGTACCATGCAGTGGAAAAGCAGCCTATTTCATTTTAAAAACAAAACAGAGCTATTTAACTGTATAAAAAATTGCCATTGCTCATGAAACTTTCTAAATGTTGTCGCAGTCCTGTTGTATACTGGATTTTGATCTAGTTTTGTTTAGACTGTGGCTGTTACTTCCCTCCTGTTGAGGAGCAAGCACCCAATATTTTCACTCACCTTTACACCTGTGTATGCAGCAAATTGACCAATAAAGATGATATGGTTTGAGCAAAGCCAATTGTGAGTGAAAACAATGTTAAAGCTACAATGTGGAGGAGATATTATTTAAACTTACACATACTGTAGTTCAATACCCAATACTGTTGATTTCTAAAAAGCCACTGCTACTAATACACTACTACTAAAGCTTCAAATATCATACGTTTTCAATTAGTGTCTTCATTTTAACTAGTTTATGACCATTTAACAGGGAGGACACCAATGCAAACTCTATATAATAGAGGAAATGCCTTGTAACAATTCTACACAGAAGACATTTGTTTGATGACTGTCTTATGAAATGTCTTGTAGAGTTATTTTAATCTTCCCAAAAAGTGTGTGTCGGAACCAGTGCTGCACTGAAAAACAGAGGGAGATTTGGAAGCCATGTTTAAAAATAAAACCCAACTAGAAGTGTGGGTTTCCCACTGAAAACCAGACCATAACTCAATGAACCGATGGCCATTCACTCAACAAGTGTTTTACCCCTTTAGGCTGCATTCAGACAGAATCTGGAAATACATGAAAAACAGCAGTCCTCCCATTTATTTGAATGAGGCGGGTGCGTTTAGCCTGTGGCAGTGAGTACCTCAGGATGTTCAGCAAAAAAAAAAACAAAAAAAAACACAGCAGCCATATGGCAAGAGGTAGAACCAGAATCAAGTTTTGCCAGAATGCAACGTCACGCTGCGGTGGCCAATCATGTAAGCCGGCGGTCAGACAAACAGACAGATGAGCCACGTGGTGACACACACACATCACCGCACAACCCTGCAGGAAGGGGCCAGACTGCCGGATCCTGTGTGAACGCAGCCTTATCGAACCATTCACTGCTCCATTTCAATGTTTCAATTAGTGAAACTGCCGACACGTGATCTGTGTCTTTGTCAAACAACACAAACAATTGTGCATAAAAGCTGCATAGCAAATGTGCTTTAATGTTCATAATGCATCAGCAGGGCAAAAAACATCAATGCTGCTATGAATAATTTAAATGTTGTTTCCCGACTTATTCATTTGCAACAGGGGTAACTGCAGGACAGACTATGAACTAAAAACATTATGCCTGGGGGGGGGCACTCTTTGCACACAAGGGGCTTGTCCAGATCAGGGAGCTTTGCTGTGAATGGCGTCTTTGCTCACAGCCCTAAAGTGCATCTTCCTCTGACACTCAGTGGAAGCAGTGGAAAAGGCAGTGGAAAAACAGTGGAACCACATCAAACAGCAGTTAGAAATAGGACTTTGTTGAATCACGGCACATTACTTCCCATTTCCAGCTATAACGTGACCTCACGTGACAGAGCAGTCACTTTAACCCTCTGCTGCCTTGATGCAATCAGAAAAACTAGAGACGTGTGACCTTTGCTCCCTGACCTGAAGTAAAGGTGGACACGATCAGAGCTGCGACAGAAACAAACAAGCCAGTAATTGGTAACTTAATGGCCTGGACTTTGTATTGTAATGTGAAGGACAAGCCGAGGAGCGGAGAGGTACCTGTCTTTCTGGACCTCTGTGCACTCATACTCCAGGTAGACTATTTGTCGGGGGTAATGGCCGCACACTTCTCCGTTGGTGTTGTGGATGACGCTGTACTTGTAATCTCTGCCAAACAGCTCTAGGCAGCGCTTCTCTATTGCTTCCACCTGTAAAAGACAGAAATAAACTTGCTGTTAGGTGTTTACATGCAACCACCTGGAGGATAAAGGGGAACTATCCATTTTAGACCAAAACATGTAGCCCAAAACATCAGCTTCAGAAAAAAAGCAATCCAAAATTATTAAAACCGTGGTTTCAGTTAACTTTTGTGAAAAGTATCGCCTAATCCGGGGATGCCATTTGGGTATGACAAGGTGGGGCGCGAGTGAGTACAATGTTGGCCTTTCAGTTTGTACCGTTAAATGGAGAATGATGTGGAAGCCGAGTCTAAAAATAAAAGTCACATCAGAAAGCATTCAGGACCAATGTTCCCTCTATGCAGCCAGTTTGATGACCCACATCCAATTTCCCACACTAATAGAATAATCTTGTCAGGCACCAGTCATTGCTCCACTTAAGTTTCCACAAAGTTTATTGGGTTTGGATGTTCAAGATCAAGGAACTGCTGGCATTGGAGGTGTCTCATATGAGTATGTGAGAATAAACATCCAATTCATTCCCTGTGGTTTAGGGGCTGCACTACATATTGTTATCTAGATACAAACATGCAAGAAATTAGATCTCAATAGACAAAGATATGGACGATATCAAGTTTAGGGTTAGGGTTAGCCTAAAACGGTGATTTGTCTGTTCTGGTCATAAAAATTATTTGTGAAGGAACTGCATTTTCTACATCCAGTTGGAATCATTATGCTGTTTTTTCTGACTTTCTCACTGCTGCTATGCTTAAAAGTGTGAACCTATACTGTATGCCATATCACTATCAAGCTATTTGGCATAAATATCAAGGTATGAACTGTCCATATCGTGTAGTCCTGGTGTGGTGCTCAAGTTATAAACAAGCTGATGTTTACAGTGAGCTGACATGATAAAAGGAGCAGTTTAAAGTAGACTATAAAACAAAATGCTGTGACTGCAACAGTTCATTTAGTCTTCAATTAAATTCCATTTTTCAAAAAAAAAAAAAAAAAGGTTTGGCTACATAATTTAAAGCTGAGTTTGGTGTTTATGTCAGTCATATGGCAGGTTCTGGTGAAATGTCAACAAAGGGAATAACCATGCTTACTCGAGGAGTGACTTCTTTTGCTCTGTACTGAGTCTTGGAAAACAAATCTATCAAATCCGCTATTTCCTCGCTCTTTCTGATCGGCAGACCGGAGGCCGTGAGGCTGGCGGCCGCGGAGGGGGAAGCGGCCATCATAGCGCCTCGCCCGGCGGCGGTGGGCTCTATCCGGACTCGCCCTCCTTCAAACACCGCTGCGCCTTGTCCTTGGGAACGGGAGGACCGACCAGGCCATCCCTTCCCTGCCAGCTTCTTCCTGACTGCCCGCTTGAGGGGGCCAGAGCCGGGGAGTCTTCCCGAATTCAGGGCACCGGCGGGCCGCGACACCGTCCAGACACAAGCCGTTAGCCAGCCTGCACAGCCGGCCTGCCCCGCCGACGAGCGACGGCTAACGCTACCGGAGCTAGCACGACTGGCTAAGCGGCTAGCTAGCTAGCTCGGCTCCGGAGCCGTATTCGCTTTCCCGGGCGATAAACCTAAAACATAAACACGCCGTACACTTCTCGAAGACAATTTTCAGATGTGAGGAGTCCGCTCCCACATCGCCGCTGCTGTTTTCGCAAAAAAGCAGAGGAACCGTGAACAAAAGCGCCTGGCTGTGAGTGGAGTCCGGTCGGTTGGAGTCAGGAAAGCCGCAGGATCCTTCCCGGCCTGCTCACGTTTCCTCAATGTCACGTCTTCATGTCTCCTCGGTTATCGCGACGGTAACAAGACAGGGATGATAAAGTGGCCCAGTGGTGGAGCCTGTGGCTGCAGGGCCTCGGCACCGTGTCTCCTGCTGTGGATCTAAACCCGGCCGAGCAGAGCTGTGTTGCAATCGGAGTGCTGCTGTCTCAAGGTACAACAGGCGGTAAACAGGAAGTGCACTTGGTGACGTGACAGGCATCGCCCCCACTTCCTCAGATGACGTTTTATTGTCAATTTGTAAACACTATATGAATTATATAACACATCCGTGGTGAGCGGCCAAATCCAGGAAATGGTTTGCATTGGTTTATGGTGTTGTGGTCACACTTAGATCTACTGTTTCTGCTTTTGTATCCTGCATACACTCTCTCTGAAGTTTTTGCAGTTTATATCAAGCTGAGTTGCAAATGCAGTTTGCACAACATAAGAACTAATTACCTGCACACTGAAACAATCTTCTCTTAGTGTTTATTTATTTACACCATTTCTCCATTTGTTACTGTCCCTCAGCTTGGTCTTTTTCTAAAACTATAGTCAGCAATAAAAAATTTACCAAAAGTCTTTCTTTTTGTGAGTGTTGTGTTTTTCTCTCCTCTAAGAATAGTGAAGCTGTTGTGAATCAACTTTTAATATCAAATATTTATGTGACCTTATACTAGTTCGTAAGTGAACATTTTAAGTGCACCTTTTTTACAACTTTTGCACATTTGTACAGTATACACATGTCAATAACACTGTGAAGACCTTGTAGTTTTGAGAACATTTTTTAAATTATTACTTTGAGGAGAGAATGGAACTAGAGAAGCGTCTTCTTACCTTTTTTAGTAAACATCATGTGTCTCGAAAAATGAAAATTCAGAGTAAACAAAAATAAATCTACAATTTTTTTTCTCCCGGCCGATACTTATGGACCAATAAGCATACTTTCTTCCAACCTTCCATGTTGTCATTGGAAGTGACGTGAGACATTGGTGTAAGATCCAGCACACAAGTCGTTTTGTTTTGATGATCATGCAGAGAAAAGCAAGCTGTCCCTGCTTGTTGTTATATCAGCAGATTCAAGTTAAAAAAAAAAAAAGGCCCTGCTAGCTGAGGAGTGTGGACTTCAGAAGTGGTGTTCCTCCTTATGGAGCATCATCCATAACCACCGGGACTTTCCGTGCTGTGGGCATTTCACTGTGAAAGACAGCTATTCACCGAGAGGAAATGAGGAGGTGAGCAGCAGCAGCATCAAGAAACATGCATCACTGCTACAAACATCAATCTTACTTTTAAAGAAGCATTTTATACTCTTTATATGGTATTTAGTGAGATAAATGCCATAAACATCTATGTAAACTTAAAAAGCCGGTAAATTCCACTACACTAAAGTGCAGTAAATTGGGTTTAGTTGGAGTTTTCCTGCATGAGTCCAGTTAAACAGCATCCAGCACCACTATGGGACCCTCACACTCTGCAGACTAATGACATGTTTTAGGGTTAGCAGCTTTTCAAAGGACACACACACACACACACACACACACACACACACACACACACACACACACTAATGCAAACACAAACACTCAATTGTAGCAAAATGATGTTATATTAATAACTTTAAGTGAGGGATGAATTTACAGCAATATTATTGCAGACGAATGTCAGTTTGTTTGTTTGTTTGTTTGTTGGTTTGTTTTTGTAGCTGTGGTCCATCCACTGGAGACTGTGACTGGCCAACATCTGAGATTTAATAAAATACTAATGTTGCCCTCATGTATCAGCAAACTGATATATTGGTCCAAATGTAATGTTAATGAGCAATTTCTTTTGCTGAGGCCATCAACAAAGGTGGTCAGATCTGGAATAATTAATAAATAAATAAATAAATACATAAATACTTTATTTATATAATAATTTTCAAAATAGAGTTGCAAAGTGCTGTACACACGTAAAACAGGGTAAAATAATGAAAAACACAGGGCAAAAGACAAAGTGTCAGTTACAGCAAGTGTTACAGGAGCAATTACAAATATGAATATAAACCAATAAGATGAATAAAACAAATAGACAAAATGGTCAGTTAATGGGTAAAAACTAAAATAAAAGCATAGGATTCAAGAATTATAGATAGAGATTTTTTTTCTTAATCCCAAATTGGAAAATTCTTGCGTTACAGCAACAAGTTGTCCAGATGTTGCACAGGAACAACAAAATATACCTCTCAACACTATAGGAGAGAAATATATCTATTTTGAAACATAAAACACAACAAATAACAAATGAATAGAGTTGGTCGATATAAAGAATATATGAAAAAAGAAGAAAAACCCTTGCATAACCTATAAGAGCAATAAAAAATAAATATGCTTAAATATATATATCTATATCTATCTCTATCTATCTATAGAGATAGATAGATAGATAGATAGATAGATTTAAAAAAAAAAAAAAAAAAAAAGCGGCTGAATACAAATGTGTTTTAAGGAGTGATTTAAAATGAGGTGTCCCTGCCAAAGACTGTGTGTGTCTACATTCCTCAGTGGGTTTTTGGACTGATGTTTAAATGTTTGTTTTCTCATGCGAGAGTGCAGGGATTTACTGAGGTGTGTTACAGTCGTACCAAACTCATAGTCTGAGCGTCTCTGTGAGGGGAGGTCAGAGGTCAAATTAAAGATGTGGGGGCAGAGTAAAGGTAGCATAGAAGGTCATGTCGGAAACATAAGTGGAAATGACTCTCACAAATTTAAAAAAAAAAAGAAAGAAAAAATTATCATGATCAAGAGTCAAATTTTTTTGAGTGATGAGAAGCACATTGAGGGTCTACATTGACGGCCACATTTTTTTGTAAGGTGGTAAAGACGATAAAGATGATGAAAACTGAACGGAGCTCTAGTAGGTGGTGAGAGGCGACTGATTTTTGGAAAGTTTGGAGGACTTCATCACCTAGAAACCCTGTAACGTGACATTAGTAAGCTGCACACTGCTTGGTCCCAAATTTGTTATTTTTAGTGCGAGTGGAGTCGGTGAAGAGGTTTAGTCATCACCGCTCAGTCCAGCTTCCTCTGGATGGAGAACGGCTCCCTCACTGCTGTTTAGGAGACGCTTCAGGAGACATTTCATGTTAAGTTTCAATTTGTCACTTCATGTGAAGATTTCCCACCACTGATCAGACCAACATCAAGCTTTAATTTGGTGAATTTACAGTTCCTGAGTTAATGGGGATGGGACACTTTCCTCTGCTCTGCTGCAGCTCCATGTCATAATTGAGACTGATAAGATGGGTGTGTTTTTGCATAAAAATGCCTATAGTGCTGCTTTAATGATCTCCATGAAGAAACTGGGTCAGCAGAGCAGCTCAGAATAGGAGTTAGATGAGAGTGACATGAGCAAAGATGGCATTGAAAATAAAAATAAAAAAAAATACATCAGTCAAACATATAGACCAGAACAAGAAGTACATGAAGACACAGCATCGACTTTTAGAGTTTTACAGATCACGCAAGTGGATGTGCAAGTGTGTGTACCACTATCTGTTCACATTTTCAGCCACACAGATGGAAGAACCTATGCAGAAATATATGCATAAAATATGTGCAGACTGCAGAGAGCATGCAGATATACATGGTGAGCTGTTGTCTTGTCACTTGTGTAAATGTGTGTCAGAAATATCTACAGACTCACAGAGAAAGTTATTGCCGCTGTCAGGGGAAAACTTTGTCTCTCCAAAATGTCAGCGTTTCCGGAACAGCCCCGAGTTATGAGGTTTTAACATGACAACAGTGACATGCACACGAACAGGTTCATATCATCTGCATAATGTAAACATACGGTGTCATCCACTGTTTAGTGCAGATTATGTGTGAAATCAAACAAGTTATTTTGTGTAATGTCTCCTCAGTGTCAGAAGATTATTTTATTGCAGTGGAGGATGTTATCTTCTCCTGACATTAATTTAAACATGAGACTGTGAACATCAAGCCCCCCGGTTTAAAAAAAGAAAAAAAAAAAAATCAAGATTGGTCATTCAGCCAAACAACTTATGAATGCTTAATGTGCAGTTATGAAGGCAGACACAGCAGCTCCACGCTGCTTCCACACCATTTCACCCTCAGCCGTGGACGAATCAAATTCTGTGTGACCCCAGGATTTTACATGGCACTTCAGCCTGCTAAATATATCTTATTCACCAAAATTAGTTATTAATTATTTCATTTATTTAGTCATTTAGTTAGTTAGTTATCTAGTTTTGTTCTTTGCCACAGCGTAGAGTACCACAAGCAAATGCAGACTCTCTCCATAGGCTTATATATAAAAAGATAAGAAAATATACATGGGGGAAAAAATCAATACCAGAATGTTTACAGGTAGTGTGTAGTGTTTTATACTGATACTCAAGATGCATAGTTCACACAGTATTATAATCAGGGGTTATTATCACTGTACAAATCGGTCAGGAGGTCTTTGTGAACCTTTTCAGTATAAAAGCCTTACCTCTCTGGTTTAAAGAATGAAATTGTTTCATTAAGCCATGTTTTAAAATTGGAAGAAGAGGAAGCTTTCCACCTCTTCAAGATAAAATGCTTCCAAAATTAGAGTCTGCTCTTCTGCATATGGCAGTGTATGAAACAATTCATAACGAGCCATTTAATTTTCTTCCTCCCATAAAAAATGATAACTGTAAAAAGTCACATTAATCTTTAGAAAAGGT
Organism: Myripristis murdjan; assembly: GCF_902150065.1. Lineage (NCBI taxonomy): Eukaryota > Metazoa > Chordata > Actinopteri > Holocentriformes > Holocentridae > Myripristis > Myripristis murdjan. The sequence goes on from NC_043984.1 coordinate 32,547,654, forward strand.
CAAACAAAATGTGAGCATTGAAGTTAGCCACCCGAATGTTTTCATGTCATAGACTTACAGACTTTGTTCCAGGTGTTGCTGTTTGACATAACTTACATAGATATTATAGTTGGGGTGGATAAAACACTAATAATACTGAAATGTAACTTTCTTTCTTTTTTGGGTTGAGGAGCATCAAATCACTACCACTCAAATGCTCAGAGTTGGCTCATTTAAAGTAATACAGTACACATGAAATAACAGTAAAGTTGATAAGATAGATGCATAGCGACTGGGAGAAGAAACCACCTAAAAAGATATGCAGGAGGAGCTAATAAAAATCCAAATGCTTGGGTGGCCCTCTTATTACGAAAAACTCAACATGAAAACAGTCCAAATTAATTAAACAAGTACATTAAGACACTAGAGAGAAACGCAACACATGAAACAAAACCATATGTTTTTACATGACCAATGGCACGTAATGGTGGGGAATACCTATGATGTGTCATTACCTAATTGGACCAAAAGAAAGAATTAGCTGGTTCAGATTTTAATGTGTTCTGGTCAAATCTGTCACACACAAATTGGAAAACTGGGCAACAAAACTCTGATTTATTACACCCTAAATCCAACGATTCATGTCAGACCCCACACATAGACAAGCGTTAGACCCCGTGGACACAATTTGGTCAGATTTCATCCCAAGGGAAATTTTTTAGCGGCGTGTTGTTGGTTGTACACCTGTCTGCAGTTTACAGATGGGGAGCAGAGAGGAGGAAGCCATGCAAGAGTCATTCAAACATGTTCTTTCAAATTTCTGCAATATCCAAAACGTGTGCGCGCCGTCATCCACAAGCCCGACGGTCCCCCGCTGTTGTGTGTGCGCGCACGGAGAGACAGGAGGACGCACGGCGAGGGAGAGAGATAGACAGAGTGATTGAGTGAGTGAGAGAGAGAGAGAGAGAGAGAGAGAGAGAGAGAGAGAGAGAGAGAGAGAGAGAGAGAGAGAGAGAGAGAGAGAGACAAGACCAGCATCCAAAACCACAGACATGGAGCTCTCGGTGTGCACGGTGATACAGGACTGACATACATATTTATACATTTTTTCATGCGTAAAGGGACTCCCGTTTCTCTTTCTTTATTTTTATTTATTTATTTATTTTTATTTTTGGGGGAGGGCTAGTTTGGCACACAAATGTTCCCGTCAATTTCCTTTAGATGTCTGTTCATTTGCGTTGGACTCTTCGTCTCGAAAGCTCGACGGGGGCAGCGCGTCTCCGCTTTGAAGCCTCCGGTCTGATGCATGGGAGAGCAGATACCGTTACATTATTAACACTGTAAGACTGAGAGAAAACAATGCGCCTCGTCTTGTCCAGCTCTGACCGCTGTTTTTGGCTCTGTGAGCTCGGTCGGCTCTGCTGTGTCTTTACGCGTTGAGAGGAACGAAGGAGGAGGGAGGATTTTCCCGTCTCGGTTGAATCACGCTTCGCTGCTGAATTGATTGATCGATTTGAGGAGGGGGGGGCAGAAACATTTTGGATGTGTGGCTGATTTTAAATTCGCACAATCTGGATCTTCTGTTTGACTGATCTTCGGGAGCAGAGGGAAACCAGTCAGCGGACCTTTGCGCATTTGTTGTTGGCTTTTTTTTGTTTGTTTGTTTGTTTTTTGTTTTGTTCTTTGCTTTTTTTATACATATCATTTCTTTCCGTCTTTTCTACCCACGGAGGAGTCTAGGGGGGAAATCAAGAGGAAGGGGAACACCACATCAACACTACTGTGTGTTGGGGGGGTGGGAGGGGGGGAGAGAAAAATGCTGCCTTCGCAAGAAGCCTCCAAAATCTACCATGACAACTACATGCGCAACTCGAGGGCCATCGGGGTCCTGTGGGCCATCTTCACCATCTGCTTGGCCATCATCAACGTGGTGGTGTTCATCCAGCCCTACTGGATCGGTGACAGCGTCAACACGCCCCACGCCGGCTACTTCGGCTTGTTCCACTACTGCGTGGGCAACGGGAACTCCAACAGGGAGCTCACCTGCCAGGGCAGCTTCTCCGACTTCGGCTCCATCCCATCGGGCGCCTTCAAGGCGGCCTCCTTCTTCGTGCTGCTCTCCATGGTGCTGATCCTCAGCTGCATCGCCTGCTTCGCCCTCTTCTTCTTCTGCAACACCGCCACGGTCTACAAGACGTGCGCTTGGATGCAGCTGCTATGCGGTAAGGAAGAGAGACTTTTGGGTGGGTGGGGGTGGATTTTTGAAGGGGGGGTGGGGAGGGGGTTACTTTCAGAAGATGTGAGATGATAGTGTGCTGAGGTAGGAGCATCAGATGCCCCCCGCTCCCTTCTCCCTCTGTTATTGTCAGGGAGCGGGTCCAGATCCACAGGATGATGGGAGCGCAGCGGGAGTGCATCATTCATTCCAAGCACGAACGCTGCACGGGGGTCTGTTCATCACTGGTGCACCCCCTCCCACCCCCGCCCCCCTCCTCTCCCGTGGGCGTCAGGAGTTGGATATGGCAAAGGATGGGTGCTCCCCGGTGCTTGGGCTGAGTGATCTGAAATTTGATCTCGTAGCTGTCGTTGTTAGGACGGAGGGCAAAGATCAAGACACATTTATATGGAAACCAACTAAAAGTCACATCAGGAGGCAATCAGGAGCAAGCTGACACTTTGGTGACTTACATCCAATCACCTAATCGTCTTTTCAATCATCAGTCACTGCTCCAAATTGTCTTCAGATGGCCCCCCTCCCAAAATATTGATATACATATAGCACATATATCACACAGACACTGAATTTTCTTTTGTTAATTTATCACCCCAAGTCATTTGACCCAGTGTTGGAAACAATGTGTCACAAGTGTATGGAATGATGATAATGGAAAGCCTTCAGCGCTGTTACATCAAAGATCACAGTTTCTATTTTGGTGCCATATCTGCCTACCAGATTAGTCCACATTATGCATAATTCGCAAAGGCATCCCAATAACATCCCCACTTACATTCTTTCATTCTCAGTGCAAGATGTGGTATCGCCAAACAAGAGCAAAGAGAATAACAGGGCCTGTAAATGCGCCGGGAGGGGTGATAACATAAGGTGTCAGACCCTGTTGGGCTTAATGATTCTGGATGCAACGCACCGGAGAGCAGACTCGGTGTTCATCTATTTCAGGCACAATGGATTTTCCTAATTATTTCAGAGTGATGTTCAGTTTTGTGCTTTTCCTCAAGCCTCTGAACATGGCAGATTATGACAGCAGCTCCATTTGCAGGACCTCTAACCTTAATTCTTCAAGTTGTAGCAAAATGCATAAGCTGTTGTGACAGAGACATGGAGGAGCAGCCACTTGTGTGTGTATGTGTGTGTGTCCGCCTGTAGTAGTTCATTCCCAGAGCTGGTATTCCCCCGTCATTGAGAGAACAGATTGTATCAGTTCAAGAGGAGCCTACAAGTGTGTCACGCAAGCTCAGTCCACATCAAAGAATCCCCCGGTGGATTCCTAATCACACAAACCGCTAATTAACTAGACATGGCGCAGATGAAATTGGTCTCAAATGTGTTTAAAAAAGACAGCAACTGTACATGCAGGTGGGAACTGATCCTCATGATTCAAAGATGAGGCTCAAATTGCCTTTTGCTTCTCTCTCTCCCTCTCATCACACACACACAAACACACACATACATGATACAGTCACGCTCAGCTTTATTTGCAAGGTTACTCCACTAATCGTTACTCCTCCAGTCTGCTTCCTGGAAGCCATTTCCAATACATATTGGTAGTGGTGGTGGTGTGAGTGTGTGTGTGTGTGTGTGTGTATCACATGTGGTTAAGTGAGGGGGTGCAGAGGGTGGGCTGGGGTGGGGGAGGTGGGCATTATCTGGGAGGAGGCATTGATGACGAGATTAGTCCTCCCACCAGGCAGCTGGAGTTGTGACGGTGGACTTGGGACCTTTCAAAATCACAGACTTCTCCAGACACTTTTCAGCTCCAACACGACTCTTTCTGTCTCAGAGAGAGAGAGAGAGAGAGAGGGGAGAGAGAGAGAGAGAGAGAGAGAGTAAAGTGGGACAGTAAAAAAAAAGCCAATAGGCATCCAGTGCAGGCCTGATCCTTATTTTCTCATGAATCAACTGGTGCTGCTGCTTTAAGATGATATCACTTGTGAGGTGATGACCTATAAATTTATGTTTGTTTCTTTATCATTATTATTATTTTGTCTCCATCTTTGTTGCTGTAAGCGTTGATTGCTGTGGTGTTTCTGCTCTGTCCTTCCCAGAGATCACCTGAGAAACACTGTGGGTGGGACTCTGATGTCTTCCTCCTTCAGTTTTCTGTTGTTTAAGTTTGAGTTTCTGTTGCTGGCGCTTTTTTCTGTCTGTTCAGCCATGGTGGCTATCACTACCCAGTTCTTCCTCTATTCAATCCTATTATATCTGGGGGTCAATTTGACCCTATTCATCTCTAAATACATGATTAATATTGTTGCTTTTTTTGCTTCATATTTCATGACTTTTCTTAATTCAATGGAGACAAGTGGGTAAACATAAAATTAACATGGTGATATATTTTCAATGTCCTGTACATCTTTGGTACCCATTGGCGTTTCTTTGGGGTCTATTTGTCCACCAGGCTTTTTTTTCTAGCTGTATAAAAACACATAAGAAATTTTAACATTTTACACACATTAGTTTTAGTTGTTTTGTCAAAAAACTTCCCTCTGCCTTAGGGTCCTCACCGAACATAACCACACCTGTTGTCGTGTGAGTTTTATTGTGTTTTATTTAAAGTACCTGACATATAAACTTGGTTAACAGTTTTATTATAACCCTTTTCTGGAGGTTTAGATTACTGTAGTCAAATTGACCCATAAATTGACTCATAAAAAAAGTAAATTTGACAGTAACAGGAGGGTTAACAAAACCTAAAACCTATTGAAGAATATTACAATAATACCATAACTTATTACCTTTTTTTTATACTTCGAGAGTTTCTATCCATACTGAGATATCCACCTCTTCAGAAAAAAATGATATTTACTCCAAGTGAGTGATTGATTGTGCATAATTATAGTACTTTTCAAGAACCCAGGTAAATTAAACCTTTGATTGACAATATGATAACACCATTATGCGGTGGATTCTCTATATTTTACAAATGTTAAACGATGAACTTCGAGAAATGACTTTGATAGAAGTAGCCTTTTCAGAGATGAACCGCTGGTTGTCACTCTGCGGTGTGCAGAGGCATTCAGGGGCGCTGAACCTGCACCATTAGCTGCCCTGGGGAATCACAATCAAAACTGGTGGAGGACGTCAAGGTTTGTGCTCACACTCCCCTGTTTGGTTTTGGGCTCTAGATAATGAAAAAAATCCAAAGTGAACTGCTGCATTGAAAGTGCAGTCCTCACATAATCATCTGTGGGAAACCTGAAAAGTTGATATGCATGGAGAAAAAAGAGACAGGGGGTCAATATGGACTGTGAGATTTGATTCTCCGCAGCTGTACCCAAAACACAGCGGTGTGTGTTATTCCTCTGTGTTTAAACCTCAGAGTATGAAACTATAAAACGGGGACGGTGTCACTTGGCTTGCTCTCAGTAATTCTAGTGTCAGCTTCATTCAAGACAATCTTGTCATATGAAATGTGTACCTTTAAAACAATACCCAAAACAATATATTTTTGTGTGATTTACTCAACCTGAGCTGCCCTGAATGTCTGCCAAAAAAAACCTTTTAATAGCATGCCTTCCAGAGAATGAAGGTGCCAAAAACAGTAGCTATATCTGTTAGCGTGGAGCTGATCGAACAGCAGCAAAAAAGGATATGAAAATATCTGTTTCAATTCCTTGAGAGTCTTTGTAGTGTAATCCAAGTGTTGACTCTCCATTTTTGTTTTTGTATCGAAAGTAAAGTCAAATTTCTTTCTATTGCGCATTTGAAAACACAAGTTGACCAAAATGCTTTCCAAACTTTGCAAAGACAAAAAAAGGGATAAACAAAACAGACAACATAACAAAAAATCATACATTCACCAGTCATACGCTAGAAAAAGAGACGGATTTTGAGCTTTTAAAGACTCAGAGGAGGCAGATTTGATGTGTTTGGGCAGACTGTCCCTCAGTCTGGGGGGGCCACAGCTGAAACTGAGCTTCCTGACTGGGACAACAGGAAGGGAATGGGCAGAGAACGTGGTTGATGTTGATGGGCGTACAGGGAATTAAAAGGTAGGATAGGTGAGAAGCAGCCAGGATAGTACATGTCCCAGATCAGGGCAGAATTACAGGCAGGAAGCAGGAGTAGATCAAGAGCAGCAACTTCACTGGAGGATTCAGGAGGCTCACAAGTCCAAATAATCCAAAGTTCAAAGCCAAAGGTCAGTCCAGTCCAGCAGAGTCCAACTTACAAGCAGAAATCATAACTGGCAGGCAGCAAACAGGCTGAGGATGGGATACGAAGCACACAGGACCACAAACTATAATCTGGTCAATAAAAAAGGTACAAGAATGAGTGCACTAATAATAGCATTATCCAGTTTTGGCAGCAATTCATTTGATATAAATAATTTAAAGTTGAAATTTACAGCAGGACAGTGAAGTTGGAGTTTAAACCTGTCCTGGACCAGCCTTGTTTGGAGGGATTGGTTACCGTAGCAATCCAGCGTGGCTCATCACAGCCTTAAAAAACAGACTTGAGGCTCAGTAAGACTAAGAAGCTAATATTGCGTCTGAATTATCCAGGAAGCTGGTTTTGTAAAAACAGGCCCCAGGTGAGTGGCACAAGCGGCGGGCTGACAGATGACTGGGTGATGAGCGTGGATCAGAGGGCGTGCAGGTGGGTGTGGCAGGTGTTTCGGAGGGAAGAGTTGGCAGCAGATGTTAGGTGAGCCCACAGGTGGCGCTGGAACTGAGCCGCACAGAGACACACAAACACGAAACACAAACAACAGAAAACAGGCCAACAGTGCATCGCTCTTCATCCTCCTCCTCTCCCTCAGTGCTCACCCCAGATTCACTCTTGTTGTGGAACGAGCTTTGTCCGCTTTACCTTGCTGGATTTCCTTTTATCCTGCAGTCCGATTTTCATAGATTCCTACTATATGTGGTGCTATTGATCTGGCACTATGCTGCGCTGTGATTGGCCGGGAGCTACACACCCCCTACCCAAAGGCCGAGGACAGGGTCTCTGCGGATACACACACCAACACACACTTCTAGTGGCTCATAAGTGATGATTGAGAGGCATTATTTTTGTCCTAGTCTATACAGGAAAATCCTCCTCATTCTGCTTTTAAGGAAACAGAATATCTAGTTTTCGGGTGAGGTATTGTTTTGACTCTGTTGTCAGCTCTGCCTGTGTCTCTGGCTTTTTTTTTTTTGTTGTTTTCTTTCTACGGTCAGCTCCTCTGAAACCGTGGAATACCCCGGCACGCCAGTGTGCTGCAGTGTGTCTCGTCATCGCATGTTGTCTCGGCCCATTAGGCAGCAGTATGAAGGCGATCAGCCTGGCTGGGGAGTTGCTCAGTGGGCTTGGCGGTGCTCGCCTCATTAGAAAATGTGAGTCAGTGCCTCCATTCTTCTCAAGATCATTTTTTTGCCGTTTCTGCTTCATTCAGCAGAGATAGTAAAGAGAGAGACAGGAAACGCAGGGGAGAGAGAGGGGATGGCCTGCAGCAAGGGGCAGGAATCGAACCCAAGCCTTTATACGTGGTACGTGCTCTACCAGGTGAACCACCGGGGCCACATAGCTTCAGACTGGGGTCCTTTATCAGCTTGTGCTCAATTTGGTAAAGCTGAAGATCCATGCCTGTGATTTTGCACCTACAATGTGAATAAACCTGCTAATCGTTTCCCAAAGCAAACAGTCATTTTCAGAGCTGCGATATCATTTTTCTCTTTTATCCCAGCTGTTGATTTCCATTCATTCCACTGCGATGTGAAAATGAACTTTCAGAGACTTTTCTTCACACCAGTACTCCATCACAGTAATAAAGTCCTCCACATTTGTTTTCCTAAAAGCAGCAGCACTGTTGTGTTGTGATGACCTGAAATTGGGGCAGAGTGAAACGCTCCCTCCTCCGCCAGGGAAAATAGTCCCATGTAAACATTTTCTCTCCACAGCCAGTAATCAGTTCTGTGATTTATGAATGTGTATGACTTTGTCAGCCGCAGAAGCAGAACATTATAAGGCGGCTGTTTCAACCCAAAAAAAAAAAAAAATCACATTTGAAAAGTGAGGGCTTTTGATTAAGTGTTGCGAAATCTTCAGTACATCCTCATGATTTGCATAATGGCTTGTTGCAAGAGAAAATGTGAATAAATTTAACCCTCCTGTTATGTTCACATTTTTGAACATCCTTTTTGTTTGGAGTCAATTTGACCCCTGCAGTTTAAACTTTCACAAAATTATTATAACTAAAATTGTTACCAAAGTTTATGTGTCAAGTACTTGATGTTTCTTTGTTGATTACCTAAATAGCCTTTTAAATAAGACATAACTCCCCAACACCCCCACTTATACATCCAGTATTCCTATTACGCGAAAATGGAAAAATATTCAAATCACCATAAAATCTCACTGATTGATCTGAAATTGGAAAGAAATATTCATTTTTGGTGTTTTAATGGCTTTATATTATTTCTAAGTACAGATTTTTGTTATTTATAACTGATGCGTTACAAAGTGTGTACAGGACATTGAAAACATATCATCATGTCAATTTCATGTTTACCCGGTAGAACCCATTACATTAGGAACACTCATTAAATATGAAGCAAAAAAAATGATGTTAATCATTTATTTAGAGACGTTAAACATTGGCTGGGGTCAAATTGACCCCAAACATAATAGGAGGGTTAAGTAAATCGGCTAAACGTTCAATATCACTGGTAATTTTGAATGGTAAAGCAGGACAGATGTTGGTACTTGTGCCATAAAGTAATCCAACCAATTTGTCTTACAGTGTAAAATGCAGTTAGAAGCGGGCAGATGTTCCTAATCCCCTCAGCAGTGATCTTGTTTATTCACAGCGATTACACAAATGTCCCACAATCAATTGATTTATCGATGTTGAAAATGATAGGCACGGCACCTTAAATCGGTAATGACTGCGTTCATCCATGGAATAACGCAACTCATCATTCCAATTAGGCCGTACGGACGCCCTCACTTCTATTTTGTCCTTTTTTTATTTCCTTGTTGAATGTGTTTTCTGATGCCTCGCTGTGTGCAGGAGGATTCAGCGGTGTGCAGCTGAACGGTGGAGCCTGGACCTGGCAGTAATGCAGCAGCGAAACCATTAGAACGGCAAATCACAACGGTGCTTAATGCTGTAGCTGAATATGAATTTTATTTAAGAGTCTGTCCTGGAAGCAGGAGAGGAGTGGCTGCCGTGGCATTTTTTCATCACTAAGCACTTAAATAAACATTAATGCCTCTTGGCAGTAATGAGTTTTGAGGTTAATTCTGACATATTCTGTAGGAAGCTGACAGAAACTGAGGGGGTTTTCAAAAGGGATTCCTGTGGTTGTGCGTTTTCTGTTCCACCCTCCCTCCTGAATTCTTCCCTCTCCGTTTCCCCCTCCATCGCCTTTTCTATCTCTGAATCTGTCCGCATTTCCCCAGTTGCATCCTTCTGTCACTCCACATCTCTTTTCTTCTCCATTTTCCCCCTTTAGCCCATTTCCCCAGTTCCCCTTTCTCCCAGCCTCCCCAATAAGCCTGCCGGGGTTTCCCTTCGACATGCAGCATCAGCAGCAGCTTCAGAGGTGTGAAGCCGAGAAAATACTCGCAGCACGTTGGCTTTACACTTCCACCTCTGAAGCAACTTCTGAGATATATTGTCGCATTTGCTCATTACTTTTAGCACTTTTTCCCTCTTCTTGTTGTTTTTTTTCTCTTTCTCCATTTGATATTCTTTGCCTGACAATTTCATGGCTAAAAGGGAAGCAAACAACACACTGAGGGGCAGACCAGCTGGATTTGAGTTTTTAATCCTTTTTTTTTTGTTTGTTTGTTTTGCTTTGTTTTTTTTAGTTCTTGGCCTTAAACCTGATCTAAGTGCATCATGATGTAGTTTTCTCTCAAGGGAAACCTGATCTGAAGGATGATCAGCTAAAATGCTCCAAACAGGTTGGCTTCATGTCTCTGCGATGATTCACAAGGAAAGAACCAATCATAAATGCGCTACATCCTGGCTGGTTTCTGGGGCTTTTTTTTTTTTTTTTCCAACCCAGTCGTGTTTTTTTTTTTTTTTCTTTAGCTGGCGAGCAAATCATGTCATTTTCCGTGACTATTTTAAATGCTGGCATGAGCTCAGCTGTAAACTCAGTGATCTATAAAAGATCGGCCCCATAGGTGGTTTGCTGGGTCAGTACAAAATAGTGCAGTGCAGACAAGTTCTCTGAAATATTGACTGCCGGCTCCAGAGGTGCCAAAAAGTGCTTGGATGACCAGGTTTACTCCCCGGGAACACTTTCTTCTGGTATCTGTGGAATGAGAAGTAAAGTACGCTGAGTCTGACGGGCCATCACAAGTGACTAATTGCAAAAAGGCTGTATTGAACCTTTTTTGTAGCACATCAGATATCAGATGGCCCAGAATAAACCCCGCTCCTTGCCAGAAACGAAACCATTTCTCAACAGCAGCGCAGTGTGCAAAGTACCATCCTGAGGGAGAGGAGGGGAACCTTGGCAGTGTTTTGCATTACACAGGCATTACTCCAGAAAGAATATCACATAAAAATGCTCATTTATTATCTCATACCAGCCCATAATTGGAGATTTATGATGCTGCATATCTGGAACGTCTTTTTGTTGTTTATGCCAGGTCAGAGCGCAGCCTCAAAACTTTTCTGAGGTCTTGGCCTCGGTTTTGGTTTTAGTCTCATACCAAGTTTGGCCACTGCTGGATGTTAACTTGACTTTTTTTTTTCCTGTCTAAAATTTTTCAAAGATTTTTCTCCACATGGTCCGACCACATGAAGGGTTTTCGCCTGTGGACAACTGGCCCTCAGATGTCTGTGCCTTGATCAGTCAAAATCCTGTGCACTGATTGTTTGGATGTTAAAGGTTTATTACAGAGCTCCTACAGATAGATCTGCAACACTGCTCATCCTGAAGAAACTTCTTAAAGGACAAGTTCACCCCAAAAAAAAATGAAAGTTTTCTATTATGTACTCAGTCCTGTGCCAGCTGAAACACATCCAAACTGCACATAGGCAGGTCACCAGCACAGCTCCATAGCAGCCTTCTCCAAAACAACTGAAGTCAATGGGGAGTGCGTTTGAGACTTCCAAAATGGGCAAAAAATGTCAACAAAATTACTCCAGGTCACGCAGCACGATCCAGGTCTTTGAAAGTTGAATAATCACATCCTGACTGTAAAGACCTGTAGGTGCAGTGATTTAGTGCAAGTCTTCATGCTGATGTGCAGAAAGCCTCGTACATCCACATTGTGCTCAGTGAGGACTTGAGTTCTCCTGTTATATGAAAACTCACACCAGCAATTCTTCTGTAATTCTGAGTTTTCAGTTTTATTCACTCCCATCAGCACTTACATTCAGCTTTAACTTATTTAGTCACACATTGCACCGCTTGCACTTTAACTCTTGTGTTGTTTGTGTTTATTTTATTCTATTTTTTTTTTTTTTTTTTTTTTTTTTTTTTTTTGCCACGGTTTCATTGTTTAGTTGTACTGCAAACTGCTCCTCAGGTAGAAGTACTGTTCCTCTGCTGGTATTTGACTGCAGTAGAAGTAGAAGTACTGTTCATCTGCTGATATTTGACTGCAGTAGAAGTAGAAGTACTGTTCCTTTGCTGGTATTTGACTGCAGTAGAAGTAGAAGTACTGTTCCTCTGCTGGTATTTGACTGCAGTAGAAGTAGAAGTACTGTTCCTCTGCTGGTATCTGACTGCAGTAGAAGTAGAAGTACTGTTCCTCTGCTGGTATCTGACTGCAGTAGAAGTAGAAGTAGTGCAGTAAAAATCTCCTGCAGTAAAAGTCCAAAGTGTCTCATTTCAAATGTCCTGGCAGTAAAAGTGACTGAGCTCCTTTTTCCAAACAGTAACTGTGTTAGCTGGGATCTTTTCCATGCAGTTAGAAAAGGAGGAGAGAACACGCTGCACACTGCATGCTTTTAAAGGGACATTATGCAAAAAACTGAAGTGAGGACCCTGTAGACTCAACTGACACATGTGGAATAAGCACATAATATGATGGCTGAGTCTAAATGGTTCTCAGTGTTCGCACTTATTCCACATTTTTTGCCAGTTGAATCTAAATAGTTCTCGCTGCAGTTTTTCGTTGTGCAGCTTTTATTGTGAATTTTGGAAAATGACAAAAAAAAAAGTCAAACCAACAAAGCAGAAGCACGTTCCTCTCCTCATCTTTGCTGACTGGGCTTTTATTGTGAAAGGTTCCACAATCTATCATTGATCATTTGCTCTCTGTGATGGATCTGATTTAAAACGAAGTGAAGGACAAAACTCAAGCAAAAATGGACTGAAGTAAAAGTCAAATTACTGACTTAAAAAAATACTCCACTCAATTACAGTAATGTGGGTAAATGTTTGTTGTGTTACCTCTTGCAGCTTTGTTACTTACTAGTTGGAAGTGTGATTTTCTTGGCTGCTGAACTCTTGCAGGACATGGACACGTGAGACTTGGATGCACTTTAACTTGAACTGTTTTGCTGTCCAAGGCTGTAGTGACTTGCTATGGGCTGACTGACCGACAGCCTGACCCTCTGAACTTGATATCGACTTCAACAAAACTGTATTTGATCTTAAAATTGACTCAAACGCGACAACCTGGCTGTTGACTTCAGTCCTGAGTTGGGCAAATAAAGTACATTTTTCTCCATTCCAACCTTAGAATCGAGCTCATTTAAAACCTTAACCTGGCATGAATGAGATGTGTATTATGGTAAAGGGTTAACAGACCTGATAGACATGTCAGACAAAAAAAAAAAAAAAAAAATCGACTCTTTTCCTTTCCCTCTCCAGTCAGGTGGAGATTTGGGAGATTTGCTTCTTTATTTATTTATTTATTTCAGCCGCCCCAAACTCCCCGAGTGTTTTTGGCAAACACAGCAGACGCCTCCGCTTCAAACGGAGTAGGATGAAACCCTGCGGGATCTGTATCTGGGAAGTGAGAGTGGTTGAGCGCCGGCGTGGCTGAAGCACTGCATGTTCCATGTTGCAGCGAGCTGGCACTGCAGCCGCGGCCGGCGCTCGCTCTCCTGCCGCTTATATGAAGATATGAAGATCATCGATGAGGATTCAAAATGCAAACTGATTGAGTTAAGACCATTGGAGTAAGGGTCAGGAAGAAGCTGGGAAACTGTGACCTCCAGGTCACAATCACCAGTAACGTTTGCATGCTCAAATAGATTAAGATATGAGTTACATCTCCAGCAAACATAAATTTGTGTTTTTGCACCTATAAAACCCTATTTTTATGTAACTTCCATAATTTTGATGCTAATTATTGCAGTGGACACCACAAATTCATATCATCACAATTTGTGTCACCCTAAAAATGTAACAAAACCCCTCTGCAAATAAATAGCTTGGTAAACTGAGTTTTAGGCGAGTTTACCTTCCATCAAATCCCTGGGTTTAATGCTTCCTGATCATATCCCTTCACATCATTTAACGAATGAGATGCAGGTTTAAAACTGATTTTTTTTTTTTTTTTTTTTTTTTTGTCTCCGTCTTTGTTCCTAAGTGCTGATCCCTGTAGTGTTTGTGCACTGCACTTCCCAGAGATCACCTGTCCATCAAACCATGGAGGCAGAACTTGGATTTTCTGTTTTAAAGATTATTTTTTTGGCATTTCTGCATTATTTGACAGTCACAGTACAGATAGACAGGAAAGGCAGGGGAGAGAGAGGGGATGACATGCAGCAAAGGACCTGAGGTCGGATTTGAATCCTGGTCGCTGCGATCGGGACTAAGCCTTGGTACATGGTGCGTGCGCTTTACCCGTGAGCCACCGGGGCACCCCTTGGATTTTCTGTTGATGGAGTTTGAGTTTCTGCAGGTGGCGCTCTTTTCTTTGGCCGTTCAGCTTTTGTGGCTCTCGCTGTTCACACTAACTAGCCAGTTCTTGTTCTTCGTTCTCCTCCATATAAACCAAAAATGTAAAACGTATCACTTCTTCACACTGCAGTTCATGATGTAGTCACGAAAATGTAATTTGTAGATACATCGATTACATTTTTTAACCTTTTTTTCATGATAGTCATTACAGCTTTAAACTGTACCTGTATTGTGGGGTCGTGTAAAGACCTACAAGCTCAATATAAAGAGGCAGGCAGGATGGTGGATTGGTCAATCAACACAACCTGGGCTCAAGTCTGAGGCGAGACCGGTGTTGGTTTTAATACACTGAAACCATGTCCGGTTTCCAGGTAACTAAGTGTTTTTTATGCCTAAACGTAAACATTCCCCACATAAGTTTTGCTGGCTAAAGCTGCCGAAATGTAAGAAAATTCATGTTACAGACACAAACCTGTAGATTAAATTTTGTGACTGTTGTGTGAACTCCTGTGAGGCCGAGTGTTTAGAGCAACACATGCAAAAGCTGTCATGATGATGGAAAGCAAAACAGACATTTATATGAAAACCCATCTATGCACCCGTTTTCCATACAGGCTTATTCCTATTGAGGGTCACGGGGGGCTGGAGTGTATCCCAGCATGCATTGGGCAGAAGGCAGAGAAACACCCTGGACAGGTCATCAGTCCATCACAGAGCCAACACACACACACACACACACACACACACAAACTATTTCTGTGAGAATGTTGCAGATTATAATCTAAACCATTTGGAGCGATCAAAATTACCATTGCACGTGTGTGTTTGTGTGTTTGTGTGTGTGTGTGTGGGCCTATATCTGCCCCAGTTATAATTCAGTGGAGCATTTGAAGGGGCCGCCCAGCAGAGGATGCAGCCCTTGCTCTCGTTATTGCCGAATGCCTCTCAGAGTCACGATTCTGTGGCGTCAGCCTCGGCGGCGGTGGCGACGCTGCCTTTGTGTCTGCGTTGTGTGGGAGAGAAAGCTCTCCATTGATACACAAAGGCAGTGCAGTAAACTTGCTTCCATCGAATGCCAGAGAGGCAAAAAGAGGAGGGGGGGGCTGCAGCAGAGAGTGCTCCACCTGCTCCGTCCACAAATCTGGACTTGTTGTACTGGAGGAATGTGCAGCCACCAGGGAGTCTGTGCTTTTTAAAGGAACACTCCAACATTTTTGGGAGACAAGATGGTCGATGCCATTTTCACCTCTGTACGTCCAGTGGTTTGGTTCCTATGGGTTGCAGTTTGTGTTAGCTTAGCATAAAGACTTGAAGTCTATGGGAGTCGTTAGCCTAGCTCCGTCAAAGTGGAATGAATAAGCCTTACAGCAGCTCTGAAGCTGTTTTACTTAAACAGTGTACCATATGTATTTGAAATAGTCTTTTTTTCTTGCCCTCTCTAAAATATCAGTGTGAAGTTGAATTTTTAACGTATTAAATTATTTACCAAAATGCAGACCCAGTGCAATTTGTTTTCTGCAGAATTAGTTGCCATCCTGTCAGACCGAGCCGGTTCAGATGAGAAATGTTGCTTGAGACTTTCTCTGGGTCAAAGTATATTCCCACTATTTTTACATCGATCAGTCACATGAAAAGGAAACTGGCTGATCCTCGTATTGCCAGGGAAGGCAGGATGAAGTCACCAATTTCAGTGCAGGTTGTGAAACGAGTTGTGTAACAAGTCGCTGCTCCCAGGGAGTCATAAGTAATGATATCACTTTAGAAATGACTAATGAGCAATGAGTAACATGTTTCTTTTGGAGTCACGAGCCCAGCACAGCTTACAGAATAAGTTTGAAGGTAGTCACGCATTGCAATCAGTATTTTGAAATTTGATGGTACCTCATGACTGCGCTTTCAGATTAGGTCCTTATTTCACTACAGATGTTGTTTCAACTTTTATTTTGGCACTATATAGAGGCTTTCAGTTTTGCTGCTGTATGATGGCATATTAGGGCCATTGTAGGAGGGGGGGATAATACAGAGGCGTTGGGGGGGTCACAAATTTGCAAGAAAAAATTTTAATTCTCTGAGATTAGAGTGGTAAATTTATGGTACGGGACCAAGAATCAACAACCAGAGTGAGCAAAGTGAAGCCATGTGGGGTTTTTTCTAATACATTTGTGACTTTATAATCTTTATAATCTTAATAATTTTTTAGCTTTTTCTCATAAATTTGTGACTTTAAAATATCAGAATTTTTCGACTTTTTTCTCAGAAATTTGTGTGTTTTCTCCTGGTAAATTTACACTTTAATCTCAGAGAATAACCTCCCACCTGCCCCGGCTCCATAATTTTTCTCCCCTACAATGGCCCTAATACGCCGCCGTAGGGCTGACTGTTACATCGGCATCAAAATGTTGTCCGTCCTATCCCTGCGAACAACGAGAGGGACTCCACACCTACACTTTACCATCACAGCAGCACAAGCCTCACCATTTGTGCTCCGTGTGACATGGCACGCAGATTAAAAGAAACCCCACGAGGTAGTTCGCTCCTCGGAGGCTCCTCCTCTGAGCTCTGAGCACCCAGATTCAGCTGATTTCAGGGGGGAAGATTGGACTTCTCTCCCCTCATTAGCCGTTCCCCAGGGAGCTTCTCACGGCACCTCTGCTGCGAACAGAGCCGCAGAAAGCAAATACCGTAATTATGGTCTTAACGTGGTGTGTGTGTGTGTGTGTGTGTGTGTGTGATGGAGCATCGCCACCTCTGTAGAAAATTTGATTTGATGACAGTGGAGGGAGACGTAGAAGAGGCCGGACGGCAGAAAGGTGAGGAACGCTAAAAGACATGAAAGGCCAAGATGAAGAGCGAGGAAGGTAGAGCGGTAATTAAAGAATTAAAGACGGCAGATAAAGGCGAGGATTTAGGATATGGATGGTGTATGTGTTCGAGTGTGTTTGTGTGTGTGTGTGTGTGTGCGCGTGTGTGTGTGCTGCCTGCCGAGACCCTGCTAATGCACAGCTAATCTCCTATCAGAGGGGGAGAGCGCCCGGGGTTTCACATCGCAGCAGCCCACTCTGCCTACCCATAATCCTCGGCTCGCTCCCCAGAGGTTAAGCCTCGACCAATTATTCTCCACGCCATGCGAACCCCATCATCGCTGGCAGATCGGCCCAATAAGGCTGATCCCTCACTCCCTCACACCTTCCAGGATGCAGGAAAAAAACGTAAAGAAAAGCATTTTTTTTTTTTTTTAACTTATTGGACTGTTTAGCTGCTTTATTATTCGTCTCCACCTGCTTGGCTGATGATTGTTTAGCAAAAATCTCAGCAGTCATTCCTGCAATATCGATATCGACGACTTTTTGGTCAGTGATATTGTAATATTTGATTGTGTCCATATCAGCCAGCCTTGCTCTTCGCTGTGGTTTCCACTGTTCACCATCAGGTTGGGTTTGCAGGGAAATCTGCTGGATGGCCTCTGGCAGCTGCTGGCAGATGGCGGAGGCAGTGAAAGGCCGATGGAAAAATCACTTCCAATATGTTTATCGCCATCAGTAAAGCAAAATGAGAAAAAAAAAAAAACTCTTTGATTGAAAAATAGCAACACTGTCTTTGCAACAGGAAGCCAGGGGAGTTATGGGAAATTTGGACTTCATTTTGGGAAACAGTAACATTATTGATGCGACCCGTCTTCATCACCATCGTCTAACACTGTTGACAGAAACAAGGCATAAATATGAAATTGCTATTTGACATTGAAACGTTGGTGTGTACATGCTGAATGTGTGTATGGTATGTATTCATGCATATGTATGAACGTGTGTGTGTGTGTGTGTGTGTGTGTGTGTGAGCGGAAGCTGCCTAATGGGACTGGAGCTGGGCCTGATGCTCTCGGGCCGGGTGCAGATGATAGTTTAATCAGCTCTGTGGTGCGGCTCCTGCACCGGGGCCTCTGCTGGCCTTTGGGCCCGGTGATGGCAGCTCCGCCGTGTGCCGACAGACGCTCGCACGGCGAGGAACAGCAGAGCGACAGCTGCTCTGCACACCCAACACCCAGACTGTCACACAGGAGCAAACGGACGGAGGGAGCGAGACGAGAGCAAATCTGCAAGATTACAGTGCAGCTTCGATGTGTAATCGATGTTGTTGAGACAATTTGGATGCATGTGGCAACTTAGAGGTAGAGGCTGTTAGGTTACACAGACATGCACACACACACACACACACACACACAAAAGCAACATACAGTAGCATTTTCCTGCAACACAATCATGTAATGAATTTACCAACACCAAAACCAGTCTAGCAATTGCTATTCTCTCACTTCTATTTTAGTTTTACAAAATTCATACAGAAACTACTAGCTTATTACTGGACATTTCACTATAACAAACCAAAATCATGAAAACACAGCAAATTAGCTAGCCCATATTTTCCTCTCTCATTTGACATATTTTGCAAGATCGTGATCCATTACAGTAACCATGAAGCCTGCAACCCAAGCAAAGTGCAAGATTGTGATTCAGGTTGCAAGATTGTAAGGTGATAAGTGATTATGAGATGAGAGCTCGGGCGTTTCCGGACACGTGCTGGAGAAGTTCTGGCACAAGGAGAAACAGGTGGAGGGAATAAGAGGGAAAGTGTAAGATAGACTTTCTCCTTTCACCAAATCTGACACTCTTCTTTCTTTTTTTTTTTTTTACTCCCCTCTCTCTGTTCCCTCAGCTCACCTCAGTTCTCAGCTCCATTTTTTCCTTCCCTTTTTTTGTGTTTCTCAGCATTGTTCTTCCCCTCATGCTCGTTCCTCTTTTCCCCCTCCATGATAATTCGTATTTTGTCCCTTATTAAAAACAACACGGGAAAGGGTTACCACCTTTGAAATTTCTGAAAAGCACATAGCAGCCATCATCATTATTTTTTTGCAAAGAGCCAAACCCCCCCCCCCCCCCCCCCCCCCTTTTTTTTTTCTTCATCCAGCATAGATTGTTCTGCTTCTAAGGACCTCCAGCACAGTCAGATGAAAACCACTGATGAAATAATCAGTCATCGAGGCTCGGATGGGCTGAACGGATTAGAAGAGAGAAGGAAACTGGGAAGTGAAAAAAAAAAAAAAAACAACGCCTACAGACATTTTTTCCCATATTCTATATGCTTTCCTCCATTTAATGAGCCCTCTTAAAATTGTATGATCTCTAAACATCCATCTGGATGCTCACATGTAAAGGATCCATCTCTTTTGGCTATGTATAGCAACTCACAATTTTAAAAAAATATGTGTTGTTGGTGTGGGGGTCCACTGTCACCGCTGATTATTTTAAGGTAATTACCTTCTCCTAAAGATATTAGACGTTTATTGTCACGGTATGCTTTGCGGGTCAAAACCTGTTTATGTGGAGCAACAAACACAAGCCGAAATCCCTCTGCCCCCCCGTCCTCCTCCTCCTCCTCCTCAGTCCCTCCCCCCGAATCCCGTTCCTCTGCTGAAAGCCACGTTCGCCTCACTTCCCCGAGGAAACACACACACCACAGAGTTTGTGCTGGGAATATCCTCGCTCTCTGACGGAGCCGGTGACGGAAAACACTGTTAACGAAACACATCTCCACCGGGAGACTCGGCGATACTGAGAGCCACACACACACACACACACACACTCTTCAACACGAGGTTACTTTCTTTGTTGTTCTCACCCCAATCCATGAATTAGTGGGCGAGTAATGAGAGAACGAAAGACCAGGGAAAGAGAGAGAGAGAGAGAGAGAGAGAGAGAAGGAGAGGAGCCGCCACGCCTGCAGGGGACTGTAGTTATTTGTGTCTAATTAGCCTACATTCAGAGAACGCAGAGAACACCGATCTTTCAGGATCTCTCTCCCTCTCTTTCTATCTTCTCCTGCCATAGTAAGTTATTTCGCTTTTGGCCACAAACTTCTAAGCAGGACTCGGCCTAGTTAGCAGTGATTTGTTGCTGGTAAAGCGAGCCCGGCTCTGGCTTGTGGAGACGACCGCGGGAAGACAATTAAAAGGAGGACCAGCAATGCGATGTATAGGTCTCGTGCCTAACAGCGGTTTCTCATGCAGAGAAAAAAAAAAAAGAAAAAAAAAAAAAGAAAAACCTTCAGCTGTGCCTTTATTTCAGAGGATGAGCCTTTACTCGTGCGGGTGTGATACAAGCATGAGAACGGTATTGATTTCTTCGCAAATAACAGAGAACGTTTATTTTTATATGCACGGCGCACATCTGACTAGAGAAGACTTTTTGTTTTTCGTTTTAGATCTCTGCTCCTGAGGTTCCCACCAACACACTCTCTCTCACACACACACACACACACACATACACCTCGACATTATAAACTACATCTGGTCATGACGCAGATCGCTCCGAGCCCGCAGAGATCCTGTTACCTCATTCCATCTCGCTGTAAATCATCATAACCACTTATGGATTTTTAATTTCATCGCGGCCCTCGATAGAGGAGGAGATGGCCTTCCCTCGATAGGCGGTGCGGTCGGGGCGGAGAGACATTTCCCATGAAGTCGACACATTGACTTGGGTAATTACATGCAGGCCATACAGTAACAAATTGTCAATCAGTGTCTAATGTGTGGCTATTGATTTCCTGGCTTGTTAGACATGCACACGGCTCTAAAGAGAGAGGCCTCGGGCTCTAGATGTCTTATTTAACGTGGGTGTTTCACCTCAATGGCAGCAGACAGTTTTCTGTTAGCAAATATGTCAGAGTATTGACGTCCATGAAGCATCGACTTGTTCCTAAATGGAGAGAAAGGTTTCCAACGCACAGTGCATCCCGGGCTGACGGATGCTGTGCTTTTGAAACTGCATCCTGCTCACTGCAAGATTTGGTCTTCAAGCAACACGAGCTGCACATGGAAACTTTAACCACATGTACAGAAACAGCATTATCTGGACACAAACTGCAGCAACATCGAGGCAATGTCAAAAATCTCCACTTCAACAAGTCATTAAGGGTGTATTCAGACCTGTGGCTCGTTTGCTTTGTTCCGATTCAGAGGCGAAATCGATACAATTGTTGCATTTTTCTTTTAGGTCTGTATCAGTCCAAAGTTGTAAACAAATGCCATGCACGGACCAGCTGTTCTCTCATTGGTCAGAAATCCCAGGAGGAAAAACCCCTTCTTCTTCTGTTGCTTCTTCTTCTGCTGTTTCTTTTTTTTTTTCCTTTGGTTGATGGTTGGCAACCGGGTGAATTATTGCCCCCCTCTGTTGGAGGGTGAACCACAGTTATGAGTTATGGCGTTTTTCCACCAGTACCTACTCGGCTCGACTCGGCTCGCCTCGATTTCGGTGGTTTTCCATTTCAATCGAGTACCACCTCATCGTCAATGGAGTCGTCATAGCAACGTCAGAAAAGAAAAGTCACAGAAAAGTCTCCACCTCTTCATTTGACCACGGTACCGGTTTGCTTGCCATTTTCCAACTTTGCCAACTTCACTGATGATCAATGCGAACGGTCGCTTTTGCCGTTTTCTTTTAAAAATGCCGGGTTTGGTTTTCGTGAAGGAGTCGCTCTCACGCGTCGTCGCTCCCTGTCCAATCAGTGGCCTGCACTCTGTTTACGTCACATTTTCGGCTCGTCTCAGCTCGCTTGGAACCTCAGCCGAGTAGGTACCACAAAAAACCTGATTTCTACCTGTGTGTATGACTTTGTCTGAATGATTGTAACTTTGTAATTCAGCTGCCTCTTGGCCAGGTCACTTTTGTAAAAGAGATCCTTTATCTCAACAAGCTTATCTGGTTAAATAAAGGTACCTGGTACCAGGTACTACCACCTAATGGAAAACCTTACAAACCGAGTAGAGTCAAGCCAAGTCGAGCCGAGTAGGTACTAGTAGAAAAGCGCCATTAGTTGTGTCGGTTGCTCTGTCGGTTCTGTTGTCACTGCAAACGAACCGCTCCAGGGTTCAAAAGGAAGCGAGCCAAGACCAGCCCTTCAGGCGATCTCGGTCGGCTTGTTTCATCCCGCATCACATATGTCCAAACGAGCCGATCTTTTAGGGGAAATGCTCCCTGCTTTGGAACAACAGACAGGTATGAATACACCCTTAGTGTCATATTCAGTCAAGTAAATTTTTCTTCTTGAACCTACCAGTGTGATGAGATATTTCAACTTGTTTCCAATGTTAATCGACTTGTTTCAGGAATTTTCTTGGATCATTTTCCTGATCCTAGCGGCTGATCTGCCGTATTCTGCCTCATTTCAACATATTTATACTTGTTCCCAGAAATATTGAGTGAAACTAACGTGGACACAAGTGGGATTATCTCATCCCACTGCTGCATTTTCACTCTTGTTTGAAGAAAAAAAACAGATTTTCATATTGAATTTGAGACAAAATGGCAAAATGAAAAGATGGATATTTCTCGTGTTGAGCAGATACGTCAATATAGGAAAGCGTCCGATGGCAGTGACCTTGCAGCGACCTCATGTTGTTGCCGAGTCCGACTGAATCACCGCCCAACGGTCCAGCTCGGCGTGACCCGTTCTCTCAAATCTGTCCTGTTTCTGAAGTCTCGAGTTATTTTGCCTTAATGAGCCCATGCTGCTCATTTTCCGACGTGACCCGAGACATTTGCGATGCCGACTGCTGATTCTAATCTGGTGTCTCCCCCCGGGGCAGATGACAATACTCGAAGGAGCTGCTTTCTCTGTCTGGTGTGTTCATTTTCACCGCAGTCTTAGCCACACTTCACTGGACCCGCCGCTGAATCAAAATGTTACATAAAGGCAGCCTATAAACAATTTCACTGGTCTATTTTGGGACGCTCGCTACTCAGATGACATTTTTATTTTTTGTCGCCGCTGCATACTCAAATCCTCACCCCCACGAAAATAACGAGGCTGAATAATCCCGTCAATGTGCTGTAACAGCGACGTAGGTTGTATTTATGTACGTGTGTATGTATGTGTTCATTTTATGTGTGTGTGTGTGTGTGTGTGTGTGTTGCTGGCTCCATCCACTGCCTCTGATGTGGAGACAGAGCTCTGAATCAGGCAGCATTGAATTCAGCAGGCCGCGCTCCTCCACGACACATAAAGCTCCTCACTCCCTCTGCACGGTTCATTAGGGCCTGACATTTATTAGCCTGTGTGTGTTAGCTGGGTCAAAATGGCTCACTTTTCATACTTCACACATGCACATTTTCAGTCACACTGAGTCAGCGCAGACGGGGACCCCTGTGGTCCGCAGCATGGTCAGTCGTGTCGCCGCTGATGAAATAATTATTGCGGTTTTCGAGGAGCTGAGCCGCTGCTGCGTTTTTGGATCGGCTTGAAAATCGGGGCGCGTGCAGTCCAGTGAGGATCACGCAGCGGCAGGACAACATCAGCAGATATTTAACAATATATTGCACGACGGGCTCATCAAATACATTAATCCAAGGGCCAGAATTAGTCTAAGCAGACCCGGTGGGGAGTGTGACTATTACTGTTTAATATTTTCACTATATTACCAAATTAATGTTATTTTTATTAGCCTACATCAGTGTGAACAGACTCCTAAAAACATGGGAAATCCATAATGATAATAATCATTAGATATCTAACAAGAGACAGCGTGATAAAGCACACAGCTCCACCAAGGAGGCCGTTCACTGAGGAGTGATGCTTCACATTTGTGATTCTGGAAACTGATAAGCAGGAAATATTGTTCGGTTTTAACCAGTTTTGGTTTTATTATGTTGTGTTGGTGGAAAACTTCACCTTCAGAACCTGCGGGTCGAACACACATATTTAGGGTCGGTAAATCATTCCTAATGAAATCATTTCCCTCTAAAATCCTTTTGCTTCAGAAGAGGAATAAGGCGAAAAAATCGATATCCTAAATACTGTAATGATTTTTTTTTCCTCCACACATTTTCTGAACCAGTTAATATTATGAGGACCGGACAGGAAGTCCCTTTATTTGCATTGTGAAACTCCAGTGTCATTACTTGATCTGATGAATAATATCAATATTTAGATAATTCAACTCACAGATTAAACTTACCGTTAACATTAACATGTAACATGAGTTTAATATTACATTTATTTATCTGGTGAACACCCAGTACCTTAGTGTGATTCAAATCAGTAAGATTTACCAGAAGCACAGTAAATATATCATTTTTAGTCATTTGTCAAGTCATTTGTTAGCCATGCTGGTAGTTTTCATTGTTGTGGTTAAACATGCATGTGCCTGTTGGGAGGGATTTGTTTTGAGAGCAGAGGTATCAGACATCACTGACCGGCACCGGCTTTGACAAATATTAAAGGACCGTATCAGTCCTATTTTGACTTCCTGTCAACAGCCGTGATCGTCTCTGTCCATCACAAATATCGGTTGTATAATCGTGCACAGAATCCAGAGGCTCAGTGTACGAGAGCTAACCCACCCTGTTCACCACCAGTCATGTACAAAATAAAAAATAAATAAATAAATAAATAAATAAAACTGCTGTGTGAAACTTGAAAATTGGAGAAGCACCCTGTGAATATTTGGCCGGCATGAACATTCACTAACATTACTTTTACAGTCACTTGATATCTGTTTATTAATAGCAAATGTGTTCTTGTGTTCCAAGCTTCCTCGCATGTAAACAAACAGAGGGAGCGCTTGTTATTAATGTCATTTCATATCATTTCATTACATTCATTTACTTATTTATTTAAAACAGGAACAGTGCACCATAAATGTATTGCAGCAGAAATAGCACAGTGCTGGTCCCCATCTCTTGTCCCTGGGGTGTGAATACAATGCAAATATAACAAAAAAAAAAAAAAATAGATAATTCACTGATAAATACACCTGTCGGACAGGTGTGTGTTATCAAACCTTAATGACAACATGGCTGTCTGTCTTTAAGCCATTTTTAATCGCTGTAATAACTGAGTAAAACTAAAACACTTGACTGACGGACAAAGAAAGACCGGACGAGCCCCCAATTTGCCGTTTTGTCGCTCCAGCTGAAAAAAGCAGGTTGAGAAATTTTTGTCGAGCGACGTTTTACAAAACAGCCTTCGCTCGTTGATGATCTTGTATATTTCACCATGATTTTCACCATCATATTTAGAATATATTATGGAGCTAAACCATGCTGTACCCTGTGAAGTAAACACACATTTTTCAGAAATCTCAAAGCTCAGTAAGTTGTATTTTTGATAATATCGCATGGTTTGGTTTTCTGATGGTTTGGTTTGTTTAAACCGCTGGGTCACTCACGTCTCACCATGCACGAGCAGCAACACTTGTGAAAAAGTGTCAGTGGTTCATGTTTTTTTTTTGTTTTTTTTTTTAACATGAATGGGGATGAACTGGGGTCAGTTAGCTCTGACCCTCTCAGCTGCAGAGCCGATATTTGTGATGGACAGATACGATCATGACTGCTGATGAGGTCAA
Organism: Myripristis murdjan; assembly: GCF_902150065.1. Lineage (NCBI taxonomy): Eukaryota > Metazoa > Chordata > Actinopteri > Holocentriformes > Holocentridae > Myripristis > Myripristis murdjan. Next base: position 32,573,077 of record NC_043984.1, read on the forward strand.
AGCCGCAGCGGTGCGGTCCTTTAACGGGACGTTAGTGCGTCTTCACGTGTTTTCCTTCACACCAGCCCCTCTCTGCTGAAATCTGCTTCACATACACTTCACAGTATCTTTACGGATATATTATGAAATGTACAAAAGTTGGCAAATTCATTTATAAGTGTAAATTCCATTCATTTCCAAATACATTTTGGATACTGACAATCATTTCTTTCTATGTTATTAACTGCTAATATGTCATGTTAATATGTTAATATATGTTTCAAAAGAATCTCATCTGTCTAAATACGTGTTCTGGCTAATTTTTGTATATTTTGAAACATTAAACTTTTGTGCATGTTGGAAATGAATCAGAAAATATTAGAGTAGTATTGACATTAGACATTGTTTGTGTTTACCTGACAGTCACACTCTGTCTCACCTACGCACCAGGGCTGGAGCTGGCACGCTGTGTGTGTGTGTGCGTGTGTGTGTGTGTGTGTGTGTTTGTCCTCGGTGTTTGCTGTGTTTTGGCTGCCAGTGTGTGTTCTGCTGCTGCTGTGTAATCCCTGGACTTTTTCCCATTCATGTGACTCATCTTAACAAAAAAAAAACAAAAAAAACAATGATCATCCTGTTTGGGTTGTAGTGCATACCAGAGCTTTGTGTGTGTGTGTGTGTGTGTGTGTGTGCGTGTGCCTGACCCCAGATACTCTTCATTTCAGCGTCTCCATTTTTTGAGTGCTCTCTCTCTCTCTCTCTCTCTCTCTCTCTCTCTCTCTCTCTCTCTCTCTCTCTCTTTCTCTCTCTCTCTCTTCACCCTTCTGCCTTCCTTTCTCTTCATCCTCCGTCTGAGCTGGGACTGGAAGCTCGGAGGCAAAATAGACCCCAACCCCTTCTCGCAGGTCCAGCCCGTTGCCATGGTGACCCCTCCCCTCCCTTCCCCTCTACATCCGAATCCCTCCATCCCTCCATCCTCCTCTCATCGCTCATGCTCTCTCTCTCTCTCTCCCTCTCTCTCTCTAACCTTCTCCAGCTCTGTCGGCCTGGTTTTTCATCAGCCCTTCTTCTCCCTCCGCCCCCCCCTCTATTTTTCATCACCCCTCACTCATTCACTCTCTCTTTTGTTCTTTTCCCCGATTCTCTCCTTCTCCATTCTCTCTTTTCACTCTCTCTGCAGGATTGTGACGTGCATCTAATGTTTAAGTAGCTGGGAGAACATACAGCATGCCTCTAAATAAAAGGGTGTTATTTATATACATATGTGTGTGTGTGTGTGTGTGTGTGTGTGTGTGTGGCTGCTTATTCATCTTGAAGTCATGCTGCGCCGATAGTTGCAAGAGCACTGCTGCAAGATAATTGGCTGCATCGACCAATCCTGCATGTGTCACAGTCACACTAATTGAGAAGCCAAACATGCGTGCAAATGTACACAAATGCACACACACACACACACACACACACACACACACACACGCGCACACACACACGTCCAGTGCACCTGACTCTCTGCTGAGTCGCTCGCTCCGTTTCGCCTCCATCTGACGAACTGTTGTCCATATGTTGGACTGACTTCGCCAAATGGCATCACCCTCGTTCTGGAGAGAAAAATGAAACCATACTCCAATTTTCTTTAAGGCTCCACACTCAGATCTGATACAGGGTTATTTTACCTCCTCTATGCTGAAATAAACGATTATCGCATAAATTCACAGTATGTATCAGTCTGATGTGAGTGATATAAAAATAGGATCGTTTCTAAGCTTAAAAAGTGATGGTGTTCACAGGATTTTTGACCCGCTTCCCTTAGGAAAATGAATCACCAGCTGAGGCAACAAACCACACCTGAGAGGTAACTCTGCACACTATTCTTTTACTTTATAAATTAAAATTGCCTCTATTTGTGGTTGTTTGCCTTATGCTGACCACAAACTGGAGGCCATCGTTTACCCTCCCTTTTATTTAGCACTAGATCAATGAAAGTGTTTATTTCTCAAACCAAATTTAAGTTGTTTTAAGTTGTTAAAGGTGCAGATTCTGTCATCCACTCAATAAAAGTGATAACCAGGATTTTCCCTCATCTTGATCCCCTACAACATAGTATCCTGCTTTTTCTCCTTTGTTTATTTCTTTGTTTCAAGACATATCTGTCTCACAAAGCATTTAGCCTCATATTCAGTCTTAAAATCTTGTTTTTCTTGAAACAAGTGAAGAAATCTGCCAGTGGGAAGAAAGAATCCCACTTGTTTCAGAAATTTTTCTAGGGAACAAGTATAAATATGTTGAAAGCCCACCAGGACAAAAAAAAAATTACACTTGACTCAATAAAATTCAAGTGGTTTTATCTCATCCCACTGGTGGGCTTTCACTGAGTTAAGAAAAACAAGATTTGAACACTGAACATGAGACTAAGTGACTGAGATGCAGATATTTTAACGGAGGTGATGTGATGTGTTGTTATCTTAGGGATGTGACTTTTCCTTATTTTACTGTTTTTATGTCTTTGTGCTGCAGCTTTGACATCCAATACAAATCCCCCAACACATACAAAGCATATTTCAAATGATTTTGTGATATTAATGGGTTTATGAGGCCTTTGCAGAGCAGACTGACACCGGAGTCGTGGCTGATATTTCACCAAAAGTCAAAAAAAAAAAGAAAAAAGGGGGATTCCCCCAAAATGCCGCAGTGCAAGCATTAAAACCAGTGCAATACGTGAGTTCACACGCTGCAAACTGTTCTGTAAAACATAAAAACCCTTTCCTGTTCTTTGTATGTGCTGTGTGTGTTCGTGCTTGGAGCAGCCGGGAGCGGGAAGATGCCCGTTGTCTCCGGCAGCGTTTAGCCTTGGGTGTGCAGAATAATCGGTTGAGTCATCTGCTCCACCTCCTCACGCTCGGCCCAACCAAACGCTAATTAGCACCTCTGGAATGCCGAGCCTCAAGGGCACATGGGAAATGCAGTTGTTTTCAAAAAGCTAGGACACACGGGGGGAAAGAAATCAATACGCCGGCTCAGTATTTTGTGTTTCAAGAGAGCGGCACTTCCAGAAATCACGTCAGGTGGACGGAGAGAGAGCCCATCAGGAGAGGAGGCTCTTTGTTATTCATCGAGGTGGAGGGGCTTTTCTCATCATCCCCTTTTCCTTCCAAACAGTCTATTTCCCGTCTGGGCGATATGTTTTGCTCAGGCTGGCCGCAGGTTCCTCATTTCCTTTTGTTTCTCCATTAGACTGCGGCTCACGCTCTTCTTAATGACTGTGAATGGCCCAGCGCTAATGGCACGACGTAATTGAATTGTGTTTGTTTGTTTCTCATTTTCTGGCAGCGCTGAAGTGAGTCAATTGAATCTTTTCATCTGGAGGACCAATCTTGGAGAGGATGGCAGTGATGCGATTGGTGGGTGGTGTGTGTGTGTGTGTGTGTGTGTGGTGGGGGGCATTAATAACTCACAGTGTTTCCTTCACCTTGCTGTCAGGCTGCTGAAAAACTCGTTTACTCTCTCCCTCGCACAGCGCTGCCCCGGACTCGCGCGTTGTCGCTGAATGTTTCCAAAACCCTGGGAAATCCTTCAGCCATATTGCTCCGTGTACACTACATTGTAAATAAGACAGCTGTCGACAACACAGCCCCGTCTGTGGGAAGTAGTTGGCAGAACTGCTCTTCCTCGCAGCTTCCAACATCAAGAAAAACAGATGCATACAAATTAACCTCAGATTACTGTTGAACTCGTTTTTTACTTACAAAAAACTCACTGAGTGGCTCCAGCACAGCCTTTCTAAAATGAAATACATAATATATTTTGAATTAAGCCACATCCTCACAAATATGAAAGTGAGTGAAAACTTCATTTCTCGGGTGCCACCAATAGCGCACATGGTAGAGCGCGTACCTCACCTAAACAGCCTGCGTTTGAATCCAAGCCCTTTCCTGTCTCTCTCTAGTTTTGCTATCAAATAAAGCAGAAATGCCGAAAAATAATATCTGACAGAAAACTTTGTTGATAGAGAGATATAAATACATACACAATGGACCATTCTCAAAAGAGTTTCTGTCCAAACAAGAACGCTAAAAGGCACAACTCTCCGCTATGTGAGCAAAGTGGCAGTTAAAGCCGCGCTAAGCGATTTCTGACCACTAGAGGGAGCTGAGAGCTCAAAGTCCATTTGTAAACCGACAGAGTCAGGCCTGCTTGTGGGTTTATGGCAGATTAGTTTTACAAAACGTAAAGTTAAGGCAAAAATATGCTTTTTTTTTGGATGAAAATGAGAGACCCGTTTCATTCTCACCAGGCTCCTGTTGGATTACTTGGATTATTTAGTCTCTGAGCTCCTAGTTGGTGAAGCTACAAGGTGCGCTGCTTTGAATGAACTTCTTCTGTGGTCACAATGCTGACTGCAGCAACAGAAGCATTAGTGCAGCGGATTTGAAATTTTTACGTTTATCTGCAGAATGTGATGGTGAAGACGTGAGGAGGGTCAAGTGGGGTGGGCGGCGGTTTTATACTGCAGGGGGTGGAGTGGGCAGAGCTACAGCGAGAAAAAAGGTGAAAAACAGCTAAATGGCTGGGCCTAGTGACTCTCGGTTTATATAATTAGAGGCACAGCAGTGTCCATAAAGCACAAGTTAGTTTCAGGATTGTTAATAGGTTGTGAAATCTTTGAAACTGAAATTTAATGTGATTAATATGATTAATGCAAGTACAAATACAGTTAAAAAATATCCTGGTAATGTCGCAAACTGTGCAGGAAACAAAGTCAGATAACAAAAACAAGGTGAGTCATTTATTGTGGACTGACAATGAAGTGCAGCTCCTACTGAAAGTGGCAGATGAACACAAATTGTGGAGAACATCCACTGTGATGAAAGTCACAGGTTACCGACTCCACAGTGAGCATCATCAACAACAAAAAAAGATGATTAAATTGTCCACAAGGCGAAAAAAAAAACATTTTAAAAATAAATAAAAAGAAATAAATTTTTTATTTCATTTTAGAGAGCATTTTCCTAAAATGTCATAGTCGGCAGGAAGACAAAACATAAAGAAAAAGGGTTGTTTTCGGTTATCACGTCAAGTCATGACTTTGTGGGCTCAGTCCGACTGAAACCGATCAAGAAACCAACAGCGACCAAACTTCAGGACACAAACATGGAGGGCCTGGACTGCAGCAGGCAGCTTGTTTTTTTTTTTCATTTATGAGAGCGTCTCCAGCTTTATCACCACCACTGCAGATTCTATTAAGATACAGGCGCCTCTTTTATTGTTTAGTAATTGTTCCTGAATCAAATAAACTGCAGCCAAAGCTTTATTTCATTTTGCAAAGCGCAGCAGCTCAAAGCACTCTTAGCTAGAAATAATGCAGAGAGATTACAGTTCTTGCAATAAAGGCTGTTTTTTTTTTTTTTTTTTTTTTTTTTTTTTTTTAATCAAAACGGTAATATTGGTTGATGTGTTTAAATCAGAAACGCTTGCCGGAGGGCTCGATGGCTGTCTATAATCACGCTGGTGAACTCCAAACCGTCATGCAGTGAAATCTGATATCCTCCATTAGGTCCTATGAGGAGAAATGAAAGGGAAGATGGAGATGATGCCTAATGTGTCCCAGGACATCAAAATGCCCTTTTTTTTACCCATTTTCCTGACATAATTATAATATCTCGGTCTTGTTATGTCCTGTGTGTTGCACATATGAATGCAGTTTGTGACTTTGGGTGCTTGTTGTCAAATTTCAGTTTAAGGACTATCTTTGAATATTTATCCATTAATATTAATAGAGAACTGTGAAATCGTTTGGTGTGATTGTTGCAAATAAATTATACCATGGCGAACATGGCAGTCTCTACCTCACATTAGTGGTAAAACTGCTAGTTTTCCTCAAACTAAAGACTGGATTTCCCATAAATCCTATTTTTTCCCGTGTCCCCATCCCTCCCTGAAGAAGATAAACATGCTGGAAGTATTTTTTGGTCTTCCCTCAGCCTTTCACTCCTTCTACCATCTGCTAGAAGCTGCCAGAAAAACTGAAAGCTTTACCAACCAGACTATGGAAGTTAGGCGGTACAGTGGCCACAGTTCTTTGCGATGGCAATGATTCATATAAAAATGGCCACCCTGCTATGTTGATCTGAATAGGAAAGTCCATTCCACTCCAATTCAAGTTCTCTGGTCCAGGCCGAGGCCTCGGAGTCAGACATGAGAGTGAAAAAGGACAGAAAAGTCAGATTCCCTCCCAAATCCAGTGGTGAGTAATGTAAAATTTAGCATAGAGGCTAAATTATGTGAATGTTAAAGTAGCACTCCAACGTTTTGGGCAAAATCCCCTTTTTCCAACTTCCCCAGACTGAGACAAGATGATTGATACCATTTTCTCCTCTGTACATCCAGTGGTTCGGTTCCTATGGGCAGCATTTCATGTTAGCTTAGCATAAAGACTTGAAGTCAGTGGGAGTCGTTAGCCTGGTTCCATCAAAGTGCAACTCCAAAGCTGTCCTATTTACACAGTGGATCATGTGGATAAAAAACGAGTATTCCTTTAAACCTAACATACCACCTTTTAATTTGAAATGATAAGAGTAGAGTTTGTGTGTGGAATGCAGAGGACAGTTGTCAAAATTATGATCGTTTAAGCTTCGATTGGGACCATTTTGGACCGGAGTGTCGTGACTGTCAGTTTAAAATTTAGAGAGAGAGCGACAACAACAAACTCCACTCTGGATGAGGAGAGAGGTCGAGAGGCTCAGGAGGAAAACAACTTCAAAGTGATGTGCCACAAATCGAGATCAAGTCCATGTTGATCTCCAACCCCAGGCCACACACTCACACACACACACTCACACACACACACACACTCTGATGCTGAGGGAGAGGGATTCAGAGAGAGAGAGAGAGAGAAGGGAGCCACTTAGCCGCTGAGCAGTGTAACCTTCCTACAACATCACTGACACAGATTTAAATGAGGCTTGATGAATTATTGAGCGTGAGTCTTGTTCGGCTCTGTCGGCCGGGCACCGCTGAAGGAAAACCACCGGGAACACAAACTCCTCGCGCCGCGCTCCGCCTGTCGTGGACTCCTCCGAACACACTGCAGAGATGGGAGGTATGAGTCCTTCAGCGTGCGTCTGACAGTAAACATGGAGAAAACACGTCGGGCTGCTGTAATGCATGTTTGTATATGCATTATAGACAAGTGAGACATTTCAAAGCCGTGTCACAGAATTACTGATCTAAACCTCAGACAGGTCAACGCAGCAAAATGTTTGGACATCTGAACCGCAACCACCACTACTAATACTACTACTGCTACTACTACTACTACACTCCTGATCACAATCTTAAGACCAGTTGAGAAATTGCAAGAATTTACATTTTGCACTGTTGGATCTTAAAAAGTGGCACCAGTGACAAGCTTCATTTGGGCTGAGGATCGTCCCGTGTCTTGACGGACAGCCACAGGGCTGGTGAAATTTTTTTGGGTCTACCACTTGACTTTTTTGTTCCGTAACCCTCAGGATCTTTTAAGAAGTTTAAAATGACTGTCTTACTGCGTCCAACCTCAGCAGCAGTGGCACGCTGTGAGGGCCTTGTTGTTGGGCCTTGCTTATGCAGCTCAACAATCCGACCGCGTTCAAAGAGAGAAAGTTTTTTTGCCTTTGCCATCAGGAGGTCATGACAGTGTGGATACCTGACAGAAAATGACACTGAATCCACATTTTTGCCAAGATTTGGGCTTTTAAAGGCTGTGGTCTTAAACTTTTGATCAGCTGATGAACAGCCTGTTTCAGTTTAATGGTTGTTTGCAATAAATTGCTTACTCAATTTTTTTTTTTTGTCTCGCTCCCATTTCTTCTTTTTGCATTTTGAAGCTCTACTTAGAACCTTCTTAAGATCCAACAGTGCCAAATGTAAATTCTTGCAATTTCACAACTGGTCTTAAGATTTTGATCAGGAGTGTACTATTACTACTACTGCTACTACTAATACTACTATTACTACTACTGCTACTGTTTCTGCTGCTGTGGAAATCTGTTTGAGCATTTTTTCCATATCCTTGATATCAGACGTCACTCTCCTCCACCAGTTTGTCTGCACTAGCTGGACGTTTTGTCTTACTGGTTGAACAAAAACTCTTACTAGTCACTCTTTTTCACCAACTAGTGGCACTTTTGGCCAACTAGTTCCAACAGAAGCCTTACTCGTACAGGTACCAGTGACCCCAGGTGCCGCACTAGTAACACAAAGTCCCAACTCGTCAGTTTTATGATGTACCAGTGGCCCTCTGGACTGAACTACTGACACTGAAGGGCTCACAGTTAACTAGTAAGCTGTTAACGCATCAAACATGGATTCAACCTGCTAGTTAACAAGTGACCTACATTTTTCCTGCAGTGGTTAACTAGTGAAGGCAAAAATGCTCACTAGTTAACTCATTAAAGCCGTTTTTGACCTTCCTAGTTAACTAGTGAGGCTCAAAATTAATATAGTTAATAGTAATAAAGTTAATTAATATGGTTAACATGATATTTCTGCCTTGACTAGTTAACTAGTTGCAGTTCCTCAGGCCAAAATGTTAATTAGTGCACAACATGTAAATGAAGCAGGAAGGATAATAACAAAATCCTGACTCCTGATTGGTTGGCTTTTTTTTTTTTCCTTTTTTAAACTTGAGAGTCAATAGGAAATTTCCTCTCCCCCTCCTCATCAGCATTTCATGCAACTAGTGTGACTAGTGAGTATTTTGTCTTTCACTAGTCACACTAGTAAACAGTTTTTTAGCCTCACTTGTTAACGAGTAAAGTCAAAAGAAACTCCAGTTAGTTAACAAGTGAGTATTTTGGCTTTCACTAGTTAACTGGTGGAGGAAACTGACGTCTGAGTTCAAGGATATGGAATAAACTAAAACGGCTTCCATATCGTTCTGCTGCTGCTGCTACTATAACCAGTACTATTACGACTACTGCTATTTCTGTTTCCACCAATACCAGGGGTGTGTGGTCAATTAAGGGCGCTAAGGCGAGATGGATATTTTCGTATGCCACCTCTGGGACAGTTTCATCCTGCGGTCTAAAATCTGCTGAGTACACATTTCATCACAGAGAACATCTTCACCGCTGCCTCGTCCACTTCGGCATAATCTATATGTGTTTCTACCCCCCCGACAAACTCCCCTGGCTCATTTTAATGAGAGCGCAGGGACTCTGTGACGTACAGCACACTTACATTAGCTGAAACCGAAGCACCTAAACAGACTGAGCTCGTGCATCAGCTGAGTTTCCTCTGGTCTGCGCTCGGCCTGGAACACAGGAAGCCGTCCAGTAAATGAGGCATTCAGGGACCCATCTGTCAGGGCCAGCCTGGGCCTCAGCTGGGCCCTCTGGCCACCGAGGGACCACTCAGACCCTATGGGGAACTCGTGCACACACACACACACACACACACACACACACACATACGTGCATACACACTAAATTCACAAATAGGCACACAGAAAACACAAATGTACACATAACTACATTTCAAAAGCAAAGTTTAGTCACAGAGCGAATGCGTGGCAAATTTCCTCTTGTCTCACACACACACACACACACACACACACACACACACACACTCATGTATACATACAACAGCATCATTTTTTCATACAATGGGAAAATCATATTGCCAAGCATGCACAAACACACATGAGACCCCGGCCTCCTAATGCAGTGTGGGAGTGTGTAGCACACTTGCCAGTGTGGAGTGCATCTTGCAGCCTTGGCCAGCCAGACGAAGTAATGCCCCGAAGCATCATGGGTAAAATTTGCATCAGGGAACCAGCCTGGCACTGCTGTGTATTTGTGTGTGTGTCTGTGTGTGTGTGTGTGCGTGTGTGATATGGTAAAGCTTTCAGAATCTCCTCCTCTATCAGTTTAATTGCAGTTCAGCCATTAATATGATAATTAGCTGGAGGTGCCAAGGTGTTTGCTTTTGTGTATCAAGTGTTTAATGATCACAATTTACTGATTGGTGCAGAGGGGAACAGAGTATGTGTGTGTGTGTGTGTGTGAGGGAGAGACAGAGAGAATCCAGCCTCCAAAGGGAAGGAAAGACAAATCTGTACAGATGAGATTAAAAACAACACCAAAGAAAAACGACAACTAAATTGTATAACAGAATCTGAATCACAACCTGGTGGAACGTAGAACAACAAAATGGGAATGGCAATTTTATTTTATTCTATTTTATGTACACAGCACATTTCATTACAAGTAAGCTCCATGTGCTTTACATTAAAAGGCTAAATCTGAGAATATAGGCATAAATCTCAGAATATGGATAACAAAGGCGATAGAAATATAAGAATATGAGCATGAGTACATTAAAAAAAAACTGATTCTGATGATTGTGCTGACTGTTCTGCACTCAAACGCAAACTCCAGCCTCAAAGTCAGTAAAATCCCCTACGAACAGCCACACAAAAATGGAAGTCAGTTTTTTCAGGACTCTGATATCCCTGACATCATGTCCAGAAATCAGAAATTATTTTAGTAAAGTCTTGATTAAAGAAATTAGTTTTAATTGAGCTGCATTTTGGTGTCAAAACTGAGCCAAAGGTGGCTGAAGCTGCATGTCATGTTCTGTCTTTGCTCTGCTGAACCTGCCAGCCGCTCGATGTTTTCTTTATTACTGTCGCTTTTCACTTTCCGTCTGCGTCTGAAGAATGTGGGACAGAATGAGAGAGGAGAGGGACAGATTGAGAGATGAGGCGGACGCGGACGCAGGCAACGCCGCCACAATGGGCTTACAACACGGTGTGAAATGGAAAAAATAACGCCGTGTCTTCTCCCTCTTGCCTCTCCTCTTTCCCTCTCTCCTCCGTCGCCCTTTCATCTTGTTAACTCCGCGCGCGTCTCTCTCGCCTCGCTTTGTGTTTTACACCCAAACCCATTTTCTCTCCCATTCTGCCTCGCTCTCCTTTCATTGCCCTTCCTTTCAATCTTCCTTCCTCACAACGCGGTCGTCTTCCTGTATTGATTTTCTTTCCCACGCTCCTTTTCAATGTAACATAACCTGTCACCTTGACCCATCCCCGCGCTCACCGTTAAACCAAACCAATATCCAACCCCACAAACCCAATACTGTCACTCTGTTTTATATGCAATGTGCCACCCTACTCCAACTCTGACACTCATTCATCAATCTCTCCTCCTTACCACTCCAATATCAATACTGATTAAATCCCGCTCTCTCTCTTCCCTGTTGTGTTTCCATCTCTGCCTCCATTCCTCCACGCCTCTCTCCGTCTCCAGCGGTGTGTCTGGTGCTGGGCTGCATGATCTTCCCGGACGGCTGGGACGCTGAGGTGATCCGGGACATGTGCGGCGAGGACACGGGGAAGTACACCCTGGGCAACTGCTCGGTGCGCTGGGCCTACATCCTGGCCATCATCGGCATCCTGGACGCCCTCATCCTCTCCTTCCTGGCTTTCGTTCTGGGAAACCGGCAGAACGACTTCCTGCAGGAGGAGCTGAAGGCGGAGAACAAAGGTGAGGGTGAAATGGGGCTGGAAAAGTGTAAAAGTTGCGGCTTCTTTGCCTCTCTCACAGCATTTCAACGTAATTGTTTCAAACAAAAAATTAATAATTACTGCTGTAAAATGGATAGGAAACTAAGACATGTCATTTTTATTGCCGTCATTAGGTGGTACATGAGGTTTTTCACCACTGCCAGCAGTTTAGAAGCCCCTTCTCCTTCTCCTCCACACTGCAAAAACTCAAAATCTTACCAAGATTATTTGTCTTATTTCAAGTCAAAAATGTCTTATTCCTAGTCAAAATCTCTCATTACACTTAAAATAAGACATGATCACCTCAGAAGTAAATTGTTTTTAGACAATTGTCTCTTGTTTCAAGTGAAAATTTGCTTGAAACAAGTGAAAATTTGCTTGTTTCATTGGCAAAATTTGTTTCTTGTTTCTAGCTAATTTTCACTTATTTCAAGTGAATTTTCACTTTTTCCACTGGCAAATTTTGCCAATGAAACAAACAAATTTTCACTTGTTTCAAGTGAATTTTCACTTGAAACAAGTGAAAATTGTCTAAAAACAATTTACTTCTGAGGTGATCATGTCTTATTTTAAGTGTAATGAGATATTTTGACTAGAAATAAGACATTTTTGACTTGAAATAAGACAAATAATCTTGGTAAGATTTTGCGTTTTTGCAGTGCAGTGCAATCTGTCATCACTTATCCTGGTTTAATAAAATAGAAAACATTATGGAAGTGTAACATAAACATATTGTTGTGATTCTGTTGTCGGATGACTGCACGGCCATCAGAAATTTCATTTGTAATTTTGATGAAATTACATTTACCCATTGACAGAAATGGACCAGAATTAAGGAAAGCATTATCTCATCAGTGCTTGTGTTAAAATTACAAATATATTGTCTGCCTCTCCCTTCGTGAAGCTGTCGCACATTTTCCTGCATGCAAACAACTCGTATGTGCGTCAGTGTCTAAACTGTGCACTTTGCGACCATGAATGAAGTCCCTTTTTTGGTTTCTTTGCAGTTTTCTGATGATAGAAACAAACAAACAAGCAAACATCTTAGACATTTCACTTAAAGTCAAAGTGTGTGACAGCAGACTGAGTCAAAGGCAAGGGAGCACAAACCTTTGAGGATGAGCCCTTCCTGTGCACTGATTTATAGGGAGGAGATCTTCATGTCATGTTAAAAAAGGCCTGCAGCAGCGTTATTAGCAGACAGAAGAGGAGGACAGTAGAGGCTCACACTTAACTTTTTGCACAAAATCCTGTATTTAGTGACTATACGGTTTGGAGCTGGACTAACAGTTAGCAGCTGCACAATCAAACTAGGCAGCCGAGGATCTACAGCTCCATCCAGCAACACCTCCCTACCACAAAAAAAAAGGTAAATCCACGTGTTGCAGAGCTTTGCTGCGATGCAACAGGCTTCAACCTGCTGCAGGAGGTCAGCAGCGCGTCTGAAGCCTGGCCCGGCCTCGAGCGCCGCACAGAAGCTAAAGCACGGCTCTCCAAAGTGATGACCGCCACATCCTGTGAATTAACGGTCAGGTTGTGGCCATTAATTCATTTAATATGTTCAAAGTCCAGCCCACGGCTAAACTTTATGTGATCAAAAGACGTTTTAAGTTACGGCAACAACTTTAATGTGTCTTCAGATTAGCTATGCTGTCCCGCGCTTGACATTTGGCCCTGTGCTCTTTAAATCATTCATTAGCTGGTATCGTCCGTGATGTCGGCCGAGGGGGGGAAACCGCCGCCGCTGAGCCCGTTCTGCAGGTCACATGGTGGTTGTCATGTAGTTTACATGAAGCTGCTGCTGCTTAATGGAGTTGAAAACACAGATGTTGGTGGGTAAGAGGTGGAGGCTGCCTTCGCTACATACCGCTGAAGACACACTCTTATAAATATTTGATATTTCGTTACAGTGAGTTGCACATAAAGGCACTGTGGCGCCGAGCTGATTTCATTTGCCAGGATTTCTCTCGTCCCTCTGTGCTGCCTGCGCATCAGAAATCCACTCAAAGAATGAGATTACGATTGACAAAATGAAGCAATATTTATTTTATAACGCACAAAATGTCACTCAACGACACACTGGGCGCTTGTTGAGGTTTATTATTTATTATTGTGGATCACAGGTCAAATCAATCAGTGGAATCGATTGTTCTCCAAACCCGTCCTCTGTCAGACTGACGTACAAATATTAAAATGATGATCTATAACTTCTTCTTTGCTTTTATTTAATGGATTCTGACAGGTTTTGGATGTGCCGTGAAAAAATAAGTTAGCCATACTTTGTATTCCAGCATTCCAACCATGCATAATGCAGCCATTAGCAAATATATCTTTTGTTTTGATATTCATCACCATGTTAAAAGTTGCAAACCGGGATAAAGAAAAATCCCATTCAATTTTGCCTCTGATTTTTAAAAAAAATGAGGTGTAAGAGTGCAATACATCAGGCAAAACGTATATGAAAAGCTCAAAAACTTGAGTAATTTCAAATGTGGTGACCATGATTTTTCTTTCCATCCACTGCAAACTGCTAATCTGCTGTAAATATCTTATTAAAGCACCAACAGCCGTCCCTGCAGCATCGTCTTAATCATCAAAGACGTCATGATATTTGATTTTGCACACATCACCCAGCCCTGGTGGATAACAGCACCAAGAAAAACTGTTATGATCACCAAGTAACGTTAACTTCAGTGATGCTCTGCAAAGAAAAACAACAAAATCGCAGTTTTAAGGAAACTGAGAGAACACTGCTGTTCCACTATCTAACATGAGAACAACAACTATTTCACCACGGTCAGCTATACACAAGAAAAAAAAAAAAAAAACTATTTTCTGGCATAAAATGAATGGGTGATAAAAAAATGCTTACGGTAAAAGTACAGCTCCATATTTTCAATAGATCATGAGAATAACAGAGCATGAGTTGGGAAAATGTTTGTTAAATTGCACCAAAATTATATAGATATGTCCAACCAGATGTGGTTACTGTGTGAGAGGTGAGAGATGTCTGGTCCCAGTTCAGGCTGCATAAAAAACATCACTGTTGTAATTTCAGCTTTATTGCATGTTTTGTGAATTTGCTGTATTTATATTCTATATAAATGTATATTCTGTAGACAGTACCATAATATAGATAGATAGATAGATAGATAGATAGATAGATAGATACATATAGATATATATATGAAGAATAAATCTCCACTGTTCCTCGTTGCCCTGCGAGTCGATGGGGAGGTTTCCATGGTTACGTCCAGCAGGCTACAGCTGTGGTTTCCTCTCTCTCTCTCTCTCTCTCTCTCTCTCTCTCTCTCTCTCTCTCTCTCTCTCTCTCTCTCTCTCTCTCTCTCTCTCTCTCTGCGTGTTTCTGTCTTTATATTAATAGTAATAAGTCTTTCATCCGGTGTAAAGACGGATGGGGGGAAGCCGAGGGGAGCAGGGAGGGGAGGAGGAGAGAGGAGGTTTTGGTGACGGATGGACGAGTGGAGCGAGTGAAGGAAAGTGGAGAAACATTTTCAGTCGCCTAGAGATGACGGTCGTAAACTTACCGTCAGCTGGTTTCGCTTTTTGCCACATGTTTATGACTTGGCTGCTGATTTATGTCTTGTTTTATATGATTTTAGCACATGCACAGCACTTAGCCACTTTGCATTCAACATATAAAACTCCAGATGAATACATTTTATTGATGTTTTATTTTTACTGCTGTTTACAAGTCATCTAAATATATACATTTTGTCTTAGTCCTGTACCGATACACCTGATCTCCCTCTCGCAGGGGTCATTCATCAGCTGTCCCCTTCAGGCACTGCATTCAAGACTTTCATCATTTTCCCCTTACAACACACACACACACACACACACACACACACACACACATAAACCGTGTTGATGTGCAGCAGTAGGTTTGTAGGTCTGGGGGTTTATCGGCCCACATAACCACTGCACATGTATTACTGACTAGATGTATTTTTCAGGGTAATTAGACTCTTAAATTCACACTGAGACACTCCCACACACACACACACACACACACACACACACATTCCCCACCATCAAAGTTAATAAATCCAAAGGTCATGGTCTTAATGTTGTCGTAGTATTCCTGTGACTATAGACCCAACATGTTACAGGAAAAGAAACAGAATGAGGGCAAAGGATTTTCTCACCGTTAGACTGAAGGTTGTTGTGTAGGAGCAACACCTGAACTGGGTCTACAGAAAAAGACAAAAAAGCTGCAGAGCCACACTTGTTTGTGGATTTGTAGACAGAGGAAACGTCCCGGCCGCCGGTCCCGGCACGTGCACTGCACAGACGTGGTATCTGTTTTGACTAGAGGGACGCTTTAGTTTCAGGGCGAATAAAAAAAGCTGACGAAAACCGTTTTCTCTGCTTTTGTCTTCACAGATTTTGCAGTTTCGAGGGTAAGTTCACATTGTTGTTGTTGTTGTTGTGGTTTGAACACTGTGGTTGTGAGGTGTCTGTGCTGTGGGCTGGCAACATGCATGCTATTGTGTGTGTGTGTGTGTGTGTGTGTGTGTGTGTGTGTGTGTGTGTGTGTGTGTATTAGCAGGAGTCCCTCTGCTTCTAAAGCCCTGTTCACATCAGCATCTTGGAGTTTGACAGCCATAAGTTATTAACAGGAGTCATTAACGTTCTGTGTCTGTACACACAAACCCGACTTCTGATGATCCAATGGTTCTGATGATTTTGTGTGTAAAAACTCGGCTGTCCGGTTCTCACGAGAACACAACACGTTCGGCCCACTGATCTTAGGACAATCTGGTGACTTTAACTATAAAAAGAGCCTGCGAAAAAAATGTTACAGCACATTTTCACACCACAAATACTACACATCTCATAAAATAAAGCTTTATACAGTGTAAACTGATGCAAAGAGAATTCTGTGAGGTTTAAACTGGGAGCAGAGTGGACATTTCTGAGTAGAAGGTCATTTCTTTCTGTTTCCAGCAGCACTGTGGACTAGAGCTGCGCGATATGGACAAAATATCTCAATAGTGATATGATATATGAAATCACTGTGGGCTCAGACTTATTGTAAATGTTAAGTGAAAAAATCTTAAGTCAAACAGCAATGGTGAAAATTAAGCATTCTTCTTCTTCTTCTTCTTCAAAAAAAAAAAAAACAGCATAATGATACCAAAAGGATGTAGAAACTTCACAAAATATTGTTGGATCAGACTGGACCAATCACTGTCTCAGGCTAATCCTAACCCTAAATCTGATATCATCCATATTGCGTTTTGCATTTTGAGATATTAATATTGTGCATGTTCATATCTAGATAACGGTAACAAGAGATCGTTCAGCCCCGCTCTGCACTGGTTGTCTCTTTTTTTCTTAATTAAATTAAAATTAACAGAAGAAGATCCAAATCAGGCTGGATTTAAGATGATCCATAATGCTGCTGGTGTTAGCTGACAGCTTGATATTGATAATGTTATATTTATCTCCAAACCAACTTATTCTTATTCATTTACCAACAATTATCAGTTTTATGATTCTTTCAGTGAAAAAACAGCAATTCTCTTAATAAGAAGACTAGCTTTTAGCCAAATTTAGCTTTGCTGGCTAAAGCTAGTCTTCTTCTTATTAAGAGTCAAAGTTAAGTCAAAGACCAGGTCTATTTTAATCCAACTAACCCCTGGACAATGATAATTCACATTTACCTTGGTCTATTTTTTTAATTGACTTGTCCAATAGCCTCATGATGTTTCAAGTTCAACAGATATGGAGAGAGATGTTTAGATACCAAACTGAATATTGTTGGTGCTGCAAGTTTCATTAGTCATTCACGATTTTTGTTTCTTTTCCTCATCTATACATCTTTTTATTTTCTTTTTTTAATGGGTTTGATGGGTTACAGTCACAATAGCTGATTGCATTTCCTACTAAAAACCCACCACTGTACTCCCTTCCTGCCGGGCCGGTGTAAGTGAGCGTGAGTGCGACACCCTCAGCTGACTCCACCTGGTGTCACGGCAAATATCTTCCCCCCTCAGCGCTGTGCTCGTCCTCCAGAGAAGGGAGGAGGACGTGCCGCGTCACATAAGAGACCACAGCAAAGCGATACAGCCGATGGTCCACCGAGTTTTCGTCCTCCCTCGTCAGCCCTGCAGGCGACGTGGGGAGGGATGGGGCTGATGTAGCGTGGGATGGGGGGCACAAGGGAAGGAGGAAGAGGAGGAGGAAGGGGAGTCAGTGCAGGGAGTGCAGTGGGACAACAAGAGGTGGTAGCATGTTGTGTTAAACATCCCGGGGCAGAATCCTCTCCCAAAGGAACGAGGCAAACCGCGAACGGAGAGGAGCCGTCAAGTCGAGGAACACCTTTCACTGAAGACTGTGTACACTGGGCCCTCAAGCCTTTTCTGTGCGTGTGTGTGTGTGTGTGAGTATACGACGATATGGAAGAAAGGGAGGACACACACAGAGCAAACACTAGCCTAATTACAAGCTGAGCCAATCCTGCAAAAAAAAAATAAAAATAAAAATTCACAAACACAAATGTGATATGAAGTTTGGTACCATGGCCCATGAAACATAAATTGTTAAGAAGACATCTCCACAAGAGAAACAGCTGGGGTAACTTTTAATGTGCCATGTTTCCTTCCCCTGCTCTTACGTCTAAAAAGTCTTGCAACGAAAAAGAAATTGCGCTTTGAGTATCTCAATATTTAATGTTGGTTTTTTTTTTTAATGTTTTCAGGATTTCGTGCGTGTGTTTGGTTGAAGGCACAAAAAAAAAAAAACAGGTTTATCATTGTTTAAACAGGGGAAACCTTGAAAATAATAGACTCGGTATAGTTCTATGTTAGTTTTGTTTCTTCATATTTACACAAATGCATGAAGGCGTTGGCTCACAAAGGCTGGCTCGATGCTGCGGTTAGTTTACATGGGCGGATTTGGCACCGGGGGGATTTTTTCAGATGGAAGGGCACGGCCGCAATGTCAGTGTTTAAATCTATCTTGTGCATATATGTACATGGCTGGAGGGATAACGCTTTATGTACAGCGGTGGAGAATGAATTACGCCGGTTGGTGCTCTGCTCACATTGCAGAGGTCGTTTACCATGAAACTCATTATTTAACCCTGCAAAACCCAGTCAGTGTGACAATGTCAGGCTGTTGAATTTCCATTTCAACTGAGAATAAATAAAAAATAATATAATCATAGAGGGAAATGCATCCGTCATGATTTGGCTTAATTTCTATGTTCTCATCTTTATGTTTTTCCTTTTTCCCTGCCTTAATAAAATAAAAAAAAAAAAAAAAGCTGAAGCTTGTGACTGGGAGGTTGCCAGTTTGAATCCCTGGACTACCTGGGAAAACATAATAGGGCAAATGTATAGCTCTCCTCCCACAACAACTACGTCTCAGTTGTGCTTGTAGGAAAAGTTGGCTTTTTTGAACACAGACCTCACTGAAACATCTGGCATCATTTAAAATAATACAAAGCACAGTTTGACCAGTCGCTTTAGTGGCCAGTTTTCAATTGTTTAAACCTTAAAAACCACATTATCTTCTTTTTTTGGAAAACTGTAAGACAGATTGTATTGTTTTTTCCACTGCAAAAATAGTTACACTTTTCTATTGCATGTCTGTAAATCCATTCAACTTCATCCATGTCAGGAGTTCTGGGTGATAGCTGCATTTATTAGTCAGTAACCTGGCTCACCCGCCGTCATTTTCAAACTTTCGTTGAAAAAAAAAGCGCATTATACCACTAAAACTTATGAGTCAATATTGCTATTTCATGCATGCATCAGCAGTGAGCTTGGAGAACAAGTATAACAGAGCAATTTATGATAAAATGATTGTTTTAAAGTGACAGACAGTGACCCTAATACACATATGTTGGCTCAAAGTGGCTCCATGAGTAAAATTACAGAATGACAGCTGTGCAGGGGGGGGAGTGGTGGGTTATAGCATGTGTAATAATCATGTTTGATTTGCCTGAGGTAGGGATTCAACCCGGCAAAACCAAAATATCCCCCGGCACCTGTTAGTGTATCCAGCCTGCAGGCGTCAACTTCATTCAAAGCTTCTCTGAAACTGGATGTTCTGCAGATAAACATCCACATTTCACTTCAGTCAAGCAAGTGCAACATATAAGCCTCCTGTTTAAAAGGCTCTCACCCCTAAACCCCAAACTAACCAACAAAAAAATCTCATAAAATCTAGCAATGCAGTGCCAGAAAAAGTTCATTCAAAGCTTGCCTTGTTGGGCGCCCTGGAGTGCGTACCATGTGCCAGGGCTTAGTCCTGATCGCAGCGTCCGGGGTTCGAATCCGGCCTCAGGCCATTTGCTGCATGTCATCCCCTCTCTCTCCCCTGCCTTTCCTGTCTCTCTCTACTGTGACTATCAAAAACAGCAGAAATGCCCAAAAATAATCTTAAAAAAAAAAAACAGTTTGACCGCACTTTCAGATTGGAGCTCAGAGACAAAGTAATCCAGGTAATCCAGTAGGAGCGTTGCTAATAAAATATATCCCTCATTTTCAGAAAAACACACTTTTCTTTACTTTCGGGCTCTACAAGTGAGCCAGCGCAGCTCTGCCTTTCCTTTTCAAAAAAAAGATAGAAGATAATATTTTCTGAAGGTTCAAATAATTGCTCCATTGTTCTGTGATGAAGAACAGTAAGAAGATGCAACAGGGGTTATTTCATCAAAACTACTGTGATCAATGGAGTTGTGCTCCGTATGGCTCTGAATGATGCATCACAGCATTTTAATGAAGGTTTTTACATGAAGGTTAAAAATTTCACCTCAAAGTGGAACTAAACTAAGGACTCATTTCAGTTTAGGAATCTTACCGTGGCATCTTAAATTTTAAAGGACATCATCATTTACGTCAGAGGAGGCTAACACTTTATCGCTTCTTCCCTTCAGCTCCAGCTCGGCTCCACTCTGCGAATGGACGGAGTAAGAACAAAACCACTTTTCCCATTGGTCCATATGACATGTTGAGTCGAGCTGTGCAGCATGTGACCCTTGCATGCTCCTGCACTTTTTTTTTTTTTTTTTTTTTTTTTTTTGCTGTTTCTCACAAACTGATGGCTGCCTGCCTGGTGTTTTTAAGAAGTGTTGCATTGTGAAGTCTCCCCTGAATACCTCTCCCAATGTTGTCTTTGTGTGAAATTTGCCTGTAAAAACCTGCAAAAACACACAAAAAAAATGAGCCACTGGTGTGTTGAGATTAACATCATGTGAATGACATTTCAAAGAATTTTATGTAAAGCAAACATGATGACTGAAATGAAATTTCCTGCCAGCTGGTCTATAGATGTTGTTTTACATGTTGATGTACCTTTATATTATTTTTGTAATTATGACTTTTAGACAAACAAGGTTGTTAGGGAGTGGCTTGTTAAAGGAATACTCCAACATTTTGGGCAAAATACCATTTTTCCAGCTCACCCAGAATGAACAATGATGTTCGATACCATTTTCACCTCTGTACATCCACTGGTTTGGTTGTTATGGGTAGCTTTTCATGTTAGCTTAGCATAAAGACTTGAAGTCTATGGGAGTCGTTAGCCTGGCTGAGTTAAAGTGAAAAAAGTAAACCTTCCAGCAACTCTGAAGCTGTTTTATTTACACAGCGTATCATTTGGATTTAACATACACATCTTGGAATGTAAAAAAAAAAAAAAAAAAAAAAAAAAAAGCGGTGTGCAGAGACAGAAGGATAAATGTGTTCCTCTGTTGCAGTTCCACCATCAAACTTCTGATCCAAGACTTGTATTTCAAATCCACATGAGCCACTGTGAAAATAAGACAGCTTCGAGTTTTTCACTTTGATGGAGCCAAGCTAACGACTCCCATAGACTTCAAGTCTTTATGCTAAGCTAACACAAAATGCTACCTAGAGGAACTGAACCACTGGGCGTATAGAGGTGAAAATAGAGGTGAGAGCCTTCCAGTCAGTCTCTCCCAGTGCGTCACCTCTCGGGGCAAACCGCCACCAGCAGCTCACAGGCGGCACCGTGGGGCGGGACGGGGTTTAACTGGCTTTGTCACAGATTTAGGTCCCACAAACAGGAAAACAAAAAGAGGTAACGTGGCGTGTCTCCCTGTAATTACAGCACTGCCTCCTCAGAGAGTGCGAGCATTAGAGGGGCGAAGGGTGATGTGTGAGGCAGGGTGCAGAGCAGGGAGCGGGTGCCGTGGTGTCATCTTCCAGGTGGCGTCCGTCATGTTCTCCGAGGTGGGAAATGCGATGACTTGAGCAGCGTGTGCGGCGCCGAGGCGTCTCCGAGCAGCCACGTATCTGACACCTGCTCAGGGCCGAGCGAGGCACAGCGGCGGGTCGCCCTCAACAGATTAATAACACTGTAATCCCCCACCTCCCCCACTCCCCACCCTCCTAACACACACACACACATACACACACACACACACACACACACACACCCTCCCCTCCACCTCCACCTATTCGTTCCGCCGCCGCCCCCAACACCCTCATTGATTCACTATTTGGCGTAATCCGATTTCCATTAAATTGGCTTGTGGAGGATGAGTCATCAGAAAGTGCTACAGCTATTAATATCCTGCCACACATGCTGCCCCTCACCCCCTCACACACACACACACACACACACACACACATATACACACACAGTCTCTCCACTCCCGCCTGCACATCCAGTCCATCGAGATGCAGCAGTGACTGGACTAATGATGGAGGCTTATAATAATTATAATAATGATGATAATAATAATAATAAACTGGTTGTAGAGCACTGTTACTACCACATGAAAGTATGTTACAAGAAAATTAAAAAAAACAACCACAAATAAAAGATGGGATAACAAACAAATGGAATAAAAGAAGCAAACAATTTTCCAAACAAATAAGTTTTCATATTTATAGCTAAAGCAAATCAGATCGCCACTTAATTAATTGAGTCGCAGGGTCAATTAAACCTTTTTTATGTTTTCATTATATGACAGGCCACTTTGTTGTCGCTGGTCATAAATGCAGCAAAAATAAGGCTTGCCGTTTTCCTGTTCATGTCATAGTTTACAGTATACGTTTCAATCTTTTAAAAGAAATCACAAGGTATGGTAATATGTAAGTGAGAATAGGAAGAGGCATTTATCAGATTGGAGGGCTGTTTCAAGAGATCGAGTGTGCAAAATGTCAGAGAAAATGTATTGAGGTGTGACCTTTCCAGCCTATTCCATTAGTATGTTTTTTTCTTTCTTTCTTTCTTTCTTTCTCTCTTTCTGTTTTTTTATGTTTGTTTTAGTCCCTTTCATATTCCACATCTGGCCGGCTCACTGTGACTCATATGCCAGAGCCCTAACGCTGCCTCGCTCGCTTCCACTCGCAGCCAAACTGAGCTGAGGGGGGGGGGAGAGGGCGCAGAGACGACTGTCCAAAACTGATGATCCACAAATGATGATGTGATTACGCAGCCGCTGCTTGTCAAACAGCCGTCTGCAGCCTCGGTGCTGGCAGTCAGCTCTGCAGCATTGAGCCTTTATAGATGCACTGTGTCTCCCAAATCAGCCAGAGGATTTGTTAACAAAATAGTTTCACTGGACAGATTTTTTTTTAGTTAAACAAGCCAAATCACCAAAATCTGACTCCAGGCCCTGTGGCTCCAGCTTTCATAAATAATTAAGTTCTATAAATAAAATTTAAGTGCATCTGTTGGGTCATCTGGGTTCCTTGATGACAGTGAAAAAAGACCAGAGTTTATTCCAATCAAACTCAAATTAGGGAGGTCAGATTACCACGCAGTATCTACAGTAAGGGGCTTGTATTTTCTTTCCAAAATAAAACTATATATACTGGAAATTAACACCAAAAACCAGCAGTAATCTTATATAAGGGATGAACTGGACTTTGCTGATTGCCATGCAACGCCTTCATGGAATTTCTTAGTTGCAGGCATCTTCATCGCCAGAATATTATGTGTTCAGCAGAAAATAAATAACATAATAAATAATTATGCAAGCTATTTAGGTGTTTTCACTTAGTTTCTGCAGTTTAAATAACAGATGAACAGGAAGTTTCTTCAGCTTGATACAGGATGATTTCGCCTCCGATTTTTAGGGTTACAAATCAGTGATTATGGCAAATTAAATGTTTTCAGTCCTAATTACAGTTTTATTTTATGTACAAATTGACAGCGAATAGGATTTGAATGATAAAAAAAAATACATGAAAACAGAAGATTATTTGGTTAAGATTATTCTTTAATGTGAAAGTTAGTTGAAATCAACAAGAAAATACATGTTGAGGGTACAGCATACTGTATATTTTGTTCATTTGAAGAAATTATTCAAAACTGGTTCTTCGCTCTTAGCTGAACACATGAGCTGCTTATGTGACCGTGAGGTGACGTTTTTGAGCAAGTTTGACATTTTGGACCGTTTGATTCAACAACTCTCAGCGCCTCTGTCGGTGTAACTTGGGGATTTGCAGCGTAGAGGTTTTTTTTTTTTTTATAAAACACTCAGAGGGCATGAACGAGTCTTGAACCTTGTCAGCCTTTGTTTCAGTTTGTTTCAGCCTCCCTCCTCTCTCTCTCCCCTGACCAGGTGCCACACACCTGAGATTTCCCTTCACTTGCTCATATCGGTTACTGCAGTCATCCTGATGCTCTCTCTCTCTCTCTCTCTCTCTCTCTCTCTCTCTCTCTCTCTCTCTCTCTCCATCTTTTCCTCCTCCAGATTGAAATCCGGGACACGAAGGATCCAAGATTTGGAGTCCAGCGGTTCCACTGAGAACCAAACTCCTCCTCTGCCTCCAGCTTCCTTCCTCCTCCTCTCCTCCTCCTCCTCCTCCTCCTCTTCCAGCTCCCTCCATCCACCTTCCTCCTCTTCCTCTTCTCTCCCAAGCTCTTCAGGTCAAACCCCTTGATTTTGGGCTTGGAAGCCAAAGCCCAGCAGTGTGTAAAATAGGACTGACATGGAATATATTAACAAGGAGAAACTGTCTGTCTGTCTGTTGGAAGAGAAATACATCCGGAGAGGAAATATATTACGATCAGCTTTATAAAACTCTGGGATAAAATCATTCATGGCATACGATGTTACTGTCACATAATGTTGTCATAACAAAGATGATAAAGTTATTGATAATGATGATAATGCTTGCTGCAGGAGTATTCTATGAAAAAGAAAAAAAAAAAGATATTTTTATTCAGAGTGGAAAATGAGCAATTTCCAGCTTTAAGAGAAATCATTATGAAGTGCGTGTGTAAAGGCACAAAGGTGCTACTTCTGAGATACTAATAAAATAAGCCAAAAAAATCCAAAAAGAAGAAGAAGAAGAAGAAGAAGAGGGAAAAAAGAAAAATTTTGTACAGCCACAGTGTAATTTTCAAGACCGTCTTTTTCAGGCCAATTTTCAACTTCTCTCTTTGTACATGACAAGGTCTGATCCCAGGAATTACAAAAAAAAGAGGATATATGTAAATGAGATGTTTCTATGGAAACAGGGTAAAAAAGAGACATTTTAAGCGTTTCTTTTGCCCCGACATAAAATACGCCTGAAAGCTGTGTGTGGTGGAACAGCAGCCCCCTTTTTCATTGTCATGTCCTGAAAAAAGTGTGTGTTCTTCCTGTATTTTAACGCTCTGACCCGCCAGTTGTCCTTCACTCAGCAAAACATTTCCAACGACAAGCAAGCTGACAGGAAGTGTGTCTCCGCTGCCCTCAGCTGTTTCATTCTGTGGCATTTCACTACTTTATTATTTTGTGTGTGTGTTTCCTCCCTCAGTGTTTCCTCTTCTCATCAGCTCTACTCTGCTCTGTCCTGCTCTGGTCAGATGAGTTTTGTTTGTTCGCCGGCCACAAGGAAAGGCCCTGCGTGCAAAGACCAGGCTGGGTGTGCGCTCAGCGGGCCATGGGCTCGGCTGGCATGGTGAGTCTCCAGCCGGGCCAACAGGCAGTTTAGCAACACGATCGATGGTGAGCGGACAGACGCAGCACAGATGAACACAACACTGTGCTGTTTCCCATGTCCGCCTCCACCAGGACCCTTTGTATGGAGAGAGATCAGTGCCAGAGATTGTGTTCAGATTAAATGAATTGGAATTTTCCATCATCGTACTGAACCAATGAATAAAAAAAATGACTTTGTCAAATAAATAAATTCAAAAACTTAATTTGTGATGCACAGTTTATAAAGCTTTGTAACCTTTTGTGAGTTAAATTTCAGTTTTCTCACTTAAAATTGCGCTTTCTCTGTAACGTCAGAACAAAGATCCAATCCAGCAACATACTGGAAAACCACTAGTTATCTCTAGTGGATTGAAACTGTCACTAAATGCAATATGAGGAGGCTCACTGAACCACTGGGTTAAAAAAAAAAACAGCTTGTTGAGTAAATTAATTCAAAACCTGGATGTGTAACTATGGCATTTGGCGTTATTTGAATTATACCAACGACATCAATTTTTTCAATTCAGTGGCTTAGTATGATCATGACAAGTTCAAATACAATCTGCTGGCACTAATCCTCTTCCATACATGTTCATGGATTTCTAACAGGAAGGGGATGCAGGCAGAGGACCCAGAGATCTAATGTCCACTGCTGACTTTGCATTGCTTTCTGGCAATCTGCCTGACTGACAGCGCTGAGAAAAGACTCCTGCTTCTGGACCACAGGAGTAATGCTGCACAAGCAATCAGCGAAAGATCCTCTGGTTTCTACAAATGCCATGTTAGTATCTTCGTGCATATTTGCAAATCTGCAATTTATCTCAGGAAGATGCGACACAGATTTAGATGCTGAACACTTCACTCTGAGGCGCAGTGTGTCTGTCTGTTCAGTTCTGTTCAGCCAGTCAAGCTCAAACAAAGCACGATAATCTTTAGCCAACTGGTTTTGGGAAACATAGTGCAGATAAACTGCTCAAGTGGTTTATTTGTTACAGAAACAAGCTGTCAGGTTATCGGCTCTAAGAGCTTGTCCTAAATTTTTTTCACATGCACAGCACAGCTCCTAATCTTTTGGCCGAGCTGAAGTTTGCATTGATTATACCTCTGATTTGAGCCCATCGTTAACACTTTTCTCCATTGTAGTTAATGGTAACTCCACATAGCGTTCATGTCATTTGGAACCAGCCTGTGGGAATGGAAAGCTGCTCTGTTTCGTACTTAATTCCTCTGTATGGTGCTTTTCCCCACTTTGTGATGCCCTCTTGCCTCCACGACCAGCCTGACTCCTGTTTAGAAGCTGTAGCAAAAAAAAAAAAAAAAAAGTATATCAGGAGAGATTTATGAAGATTAATTAGCCGAGAAATGTGTGAAACCCAAAATGCCTGATATATCAACCTCCAACATCCAAATCTAGACAAACACACAAATCCTTATTTTTCCCGAAATAGCTTTTCCTCCCTTCAGCTCCCACCAATCAGCACTTCTAGACCTTGTAAATGCAAAAATATACGTTTTCTTGGTACAATATGAAAGATTATCATAATAGTGCTTTAGGGAGCTGTTTTCCTTCCTTCTTGTTCATCTTTTTGTTTGTTTGTTAATTCCCAGCTGTTTCCATTTTGATAATCTTTTCTAAAAGGAGAGCTTGTTTTTATACCAACCTGAGGGACGTGGCAATGAAAGACTGATATGACATAAGAACTATAAAGTATTAGCAGAGGGGAGGCGGGTTATGAAAATGATAAGGGGAAAAAATATATATATATATAAACATAATTGTATACTTTGATGTGCTTAATATCACTTTAGTTTCATTTACGTCTGTTGTGATTTTTTTTTTTTTTTGATTGTCTTTCTAAACAAATAACAAAAAGAAGTGGAGTTCCAACCACTTAATGTGTGTGTGTGTGTGTGTGTGTATGTGTGCGCGCGCGTGCGTGCGTGTGTGTGCGTGCGTGTGTGTGTGTCATACAACCTTTCTAATCTGAAGGCAGTGACAGCAAACACAAGCTCACATTTACAGCAGTGGGCGGGATTCCACATGGTCCTGTACTGGGACCCCTCCAAATATTTAGAAAGTTTTATATTTAGCCAAGTTTTGTACAATAAGGGTGACCTCAATGAGACGTTTTGACATTCTGACGTGTGACTAAAACCCCCCCGGTTGAAAATGTGCCTGCATGGGCTTCATGCTCCTATCCATCGGCCAATCGAGGGGGGAGGCTGAGAGAATGATACAAGTCTTCAGGTTTTCTCAGGACAAGAGTTTCCACCTAGATCTCTCTCAACTACCAGCCTGGCCTCATGAAATTTTGTGAATTGAGCTTCACGTCTTAAAATCCAAATAACATGCTCCATGCACCAAAAGTGAGAGGAATCAATTTCCCCACCAGGGGAGGGTGAAGTGTGAAATGTGACTGGAAACAGGAAGCAGTTTGACATTAAGGATGGAGGCGAATACATTCAGGGTTGAGTAGTTTCATTTAAAAACACATTCCTTTACATTTGTTAGCTGCCTCATTGTAATCAGTAAAGCAGTCAACAGGATTACCCAAATTCAGTGAAGTACTCCAATTGCTTTCAGATTACTTTGCATAGTGGAAAGTGGAAAATGAAAAATTACAAAGTAGCTAAGGTTTTTTAAGAGCATAACATAAGCATAAGCCCTGCTGTGTTTCTGGCCACAGCCAACAATAATGTAGGACTACCAAATGAAGAACTATAGACCTTTTTCACAGCAGCCATTTTGACATGAAATAGCAGAGTAAACACAGGTGTTGAGTGCATTAATTAGGGCTCAGTTGAGGTGTAATAGAGCTCGGGCCTTGGTGTTGTGCGCGCTGGCTCTGTTACACCTAAATGGAGCAGAACTTCAGGTTATGTCATCGGTAACACCCGTGTTTACCCTGCAATTTTATATCAACATGGCTGTTGTGAAAAAGGTCTATTACATCATTGAAGCAAGGTACAAATTTCAACCTCTAGATTCTAGCAAAATTTTAATTTTCTTACTTAACTACAAGCAAAACCAATAACCAAAGCTTTAATTTGCATAACCTCCTTCTTTAGCCGACTTTTGGCTGTGACTAAAATCCAAATGGTAGCCATCAAAGTTGAAAATGGTGTTTCCAGTTCATATTCACATAAATCCTTTCCTGGGAGAGGAACATGACGTCCGCATTATTCGAGCTCACAAAACTTAAAATCTGTGTTTCAGAGTTTGTGCTCATTCACAAAATTGTACGAGACTGAGCCAGTCACCGCTGAGCTCTCCTCTTGTTAACGAGGATTCAGTTTGATGACAAAGGAACTTCAATCTTCAATCTAGCGAACAGAGTAAAAGTCTGTCCAGTTGTCTTGGAAACGCAAATAGATAGGTTTCACTGACTTTACACTACTTTTGTACCTATTAACTGCACCGTGCAGAAACAAGAGGGAATTTGGTATGTCGGATTTTTTTGTACAATTTTTTTTTCTTTTGATTTGTGGATCACACCATCTCTATGGTCTAGTTTTTTGTACGGTGGCGTCAAATGTGCCAACTATGACATTTGAACGTCATTTGTAGTTGTTAGTCCCTCTGAATGAGTCATATGCCAGGGCCAAACTCACTGAGGGCGACTCAACTCTTTTTTATTGTACATCCACTCACAAATGTTTAAAAAAATAATAATAATTCCTCTCACATTTGTGTTATTAAATTGTGCCAAGATATGAAAGCTGTGGTTTTACATTTTAACCCCCTGGCTATTTATCTCAGTGTCTTGAATGCTTTTTATTTTTTTAACAATATAGTTTCTTATTTTCATTGCTTTGCTGTGGTTGTAATGTTATTTTCAATGGTTATGAGATGCCGTGATGTTTCTCAGTGTTGAACATGGAATGTTTTTGCAGGATTGTCACAGGAGAGTCCAACATGGCAGCCAGTGTCATACACCACTCTATCATCGTTGGTGTTGTTGTTTTAACAAGAAAATAATAAACTGATTGAATATTAATATTACACTGTGTATTTGTTTTTTGACATGTTGTAATACAGGTAATGTTGTGTTACAACATCACTTGCCGACTGTCCATTAGCACTCCAGAGAAGGTTGATATTGCATCCATTCATGTGTTCAATGAGGAAACCAAACGAGGAGTACCAGATCTTAATGGATGTTGATTACAGGAAAAACACATTCATAAACAATAATTTGAGCAACACTGTTGTCCATGTGCACTTGGTAATCATATGTGCATTTTAGTTTGGGAAAGCGACACTTGTAAAGTGATGTTAAAGCTCCTTTGAGCGGATTAAATCAGGTATCAATCAATCAATCAATCAATCAATCAGATTTTATTTGTATAGTACTTTTCATACAAAGAAAATGCAACACAAAGTGCAATAGGAACAGGAAGTGGAAACGAGAAAACACTATCGCCTGTAAGGAAACACCAGAAGCAGGATAAAAGCTCAAAGTGAAGATGAAAGAATTAAAATCATTCAGTCATTTTAATCAGTCAATAAAATGGCAAACAGTAGGCAAGAAATCAATAGACAGTAAATTAGTAAAGGAAAAAAATCAATAGGTAGTAAATGTTAAAAGGAAAACAGTCTAGAAAATACCAGTAAATAGATGAGTTAATAATAATAAATACCTGGGATAAAATTAAATACTAACTGATGGTAAAAACATTAAATGTATACACAGACAATAAATAGGGTTAGGGTTAGGGTGAGTAATTAAATAAATAAATAGATAGATAAATAAATACTGCACTACATACTGTAACAGCTTGAGGAAAGTGAAATAATATCGCGTTTTCCAAAATGGGTGAACTATCCCTTTAGTTGTGTGACTGCAGACTCTCAGATGAGGCAGATGAAGGAGGTTGAATTGTTTTCAAGCTGAAGACCCAAAGAGCTGGCAGACAGGGTCAGAGGAGGTCGAGCTCAGACAGACAGCATACACACTGAGAGTGAGACAGTCTGGCAGAGAGACAGGAGTGTGTGTTTACCTCGCTCACTTAAAGGCGCGTGTCTGGTAAATTTACACGACTGGACACTAATGAGTGATGAAGGTCAGCTGGTGCAGGGAGGAGCGGGGCAGGTTGACTGAGGACAGGAAACAGGTGTGTTGTGGCGGGAAACAAGAGCAATACAAAGTACACACACACACACACACACACACACACACACACACACACACACACAACAAACACCCAAACAACGAAGAGGAGGAGGAGCATGGAGACGAGGTGGAAGATGAAGATGAGGGTACGACAGTGATGTGATATTTCCATCCCGACAGGAATAAACACTTTTGGCATGAAAATTGTCTTATTCAAAGTTATTGAGAATATAAAGTGACAAATATTGGTGTTCTCAGTCCAAAAGTATTGAAATGATGAAATGATTCAGTCACTGCATCGATGCATTGATTATAAATTCTGCCAGTTGAGCTGAAATGATAAAGAAATGAACAGAAAGAAGTAAGAAAAGAATGAAAGAAATCGAGTGAAATGCTCATCTTGAATCACAATTCTTTCAAAAGTTTTCTGTCAATTAAGTTTTTTATAAGATAAATAGTATGACAGTAATTCTTTTGACTGTTTTTTCACATTTCAGAGGAAAAAGCATCGTCTTACATTAGAGCACGTGTTTTTTAATGGATGTGAAATTTTGGCGAAAAGTATCAAATCACAACGTCGACTCACTTCGCAGTGTAAAAAAATTAAATTCAAAGAAAAAATTTTAAATTCAAATCAAGTTGGCACCTGGAGTCATGCAACAAATTTAAAAAAATAATAAAATAAAATAAAAATTTAACAGCAGCCATTTTGGACATGAATAGCAGAGTAAACACAGGTGTTATTAATGACTGATGACTTTTAATTAAAGGTCATACAGACTCAGGGCTCTGCTGCTGCACATGCCGGCTCACCTGGGAGAGGCTCTGGTTCACCTGAATGGCACAGAGCTTTAATTCATGTCATTAACACCTGGTTTACCCTGCTATTTCAACAGGAAGTCACTCAACACACCTTTCAGTCAGCCAGCCCGAGCTCAAATCCAAGTTAAAGCAGTGTTCATTGTCAGCTAACTAATGTTTTACCTAATGTTAGCTAATGTTTCGTAACCTTAACCCTGAGCTTTTCGGAGGACTTGTTGAAATTACTAAGAGGTTTTCAGCAGAAGGTCGGTGGCCCCCTGGTGGCCCGTGAAGGTATAGCAGGTGATCCCTGACCATGAGTTTGATGCTCGTAGCGATATTTATTTATTCTTATTTTTTTTTAATACATTGCCGTTTATTAATTCTCGCTTGTGAGCAATCAAATTCACTCAGATACATAAAATTTAGAAAAGTCAAGGTGAGTTCTCTGGGTGATGATCACAGATTACAGCGCCTGTCCCGTCTTTGGCGGCCTCTGCTAATGTTGGAAGCATCATTAGCGTCCCATTTTTTTCCTGGTCTGCCTACACACACACACACACACACACACACCCGCACATGCACCCAAAATTATTAGCTTACCGACTGCCATCTAAAAATAGTGAATTGATTATGCCTAGTGAAAATACCTTTTTGCAAGTTTCAGTGTAAAGTTTTTGTCTGTACACCATGAAACAGTAACGCCGTGTTATGGCTGTGTGTCATTACTTTTTGCTTTTGGTTGGTTTACCTCATGCAAGTACAAGCCTAACTTCATCTTTGTTTCACCAAAAATATGTGTTGTTGTTTTTTTTAAAAAAAAAAAAAAAACTCCTGCCAATTGAACCGCTTCATAGTTTCCGTTTGTTTTCCTTCCTTTTTTTCCGTCAAACTCATCAGTTTGGCACCGTGCTCGAGGCTCTGGTGGCTCGGCTTGTGTTTCCTGGAGCTTCAGATGGCTGCTTTAGTAGGTAAGAAGCCTCCCACATTTGCACACTCATCGCTAATGACAGATAGGACAGTGATTTTATTCTGCTTGCCAGTCTGCAGATGAATTTAGAGCAGAGTGACGATGCCGCGGCTCTCCATTCATCCTCAGCACATCATTATATAAGCAGGCAGCTGACCCACGGCTGATCCCGCTGCTCCCCCCGCGGTCTTCACAAGAGTCATTACTGCTGAAACAAGACGCCCAGGGGGGCCGCAGACATGGCAACAAACAGACCCAGCCACTGAGTGTGCGTGTGTGTGTGTGTGTGTGTGTGTGTGCGCACGTGCGTTTGTGCATTTACATACATATGAAGCCACATGTGCATACACGTGTGCCTGGTTTGTATCTGTATGCATATATGTTTGCCTATATTTGTGTAACGTGACCATAAGAAAGCGTGCGTGTGTGTGTGTGTGTGTGTGTGTGTGTGTGTGTGTGTGGTGATGACAGCGCTCCTCTGGTCCCATCTGTCTGTGAGGCAGCAAGGCGTTAAGGAGTGCCACTGGACTGTCACTGATCAGCACTATCAGTGGTGACCAAACCCTGACCGCAGGGGACACACACACACACACACACACACACACACACACACACTGTCAGTGCTCACTGAGAGGGAAACAGACATCTTCTTCTGGGTCATGTCCAGCCAATAAGGAAACTGCAGACACTTTGGCTGTGACCTCATATATTTTATTTATTTGATGAGATTAAAAAAGCTCCAGTCAGCGAGGACGTCTGCTAGAGCTACAACTGCTGTCATCAGTGCTGCTGCTGATGTTACACTGGTGCTGTTAGTAGAACTACAAATGTTACTACTGGTACTACCACTTACCTATTAGGCCACTGCTGCAGCTGCTGCTGATGCTGCTTCCACACTGCAAAACAATCTTCATCTTAACAAGTCACTTAGTCTCATATTGACCCTTAAAATCTTGTTTCTTTGAAAAAAAAAAAAAAAACGTTAAAAAATGAAAATCTGCCAGTTGGGTGAGATAATCCCATCTCTTTCCAAACATGTTACCAGAATTTTCTTGAATCAGGTGTCATTTTCTTGATCCTCGTGGCTGATCTGCCTTATGCCTTATGTTTTTTTTGGGTTTTTTTTTTTTTTTTTTTTTTTTTGTATAATGCTGTTTGTAAAATGTCATGTTAAATGTTTGTGTCATGTTAAATGGAGCTACCAAGGTGTAAGACAAATTTCAGACTTGTGTCTGACAATAAAAGTAAAGTAAGTAAGTAAGTCAACACGTTTTGATGCCAGAAAAAATAATGAAACAAGACAAATTTGCATTGGAAACAGGCCGGATTATCTAATCCCACTGGCAGATTTTTTACATTGTTTGAAGACGTTATTGTTAAAATGGAGCTTAAGTATACTTAACCATGTTCGAGTGGACACACCAGCTAATCAGCTTTGTGTCTACGGCCAATAAAAGTCAGTAAATTAACACGTCGATCACAACAGCGGTGCAATTATTGGCCTGATTTGACTGCGATTTTAAAGACTTTTTGCAGTTTTGAAGTGCATGTGTTTTCCTGATTGGTTGATTGATTGATTGATTGATTGATTGATGGATCAAACATTCTCTGCAGCTGAATCAATGATGCGAAAGAAAGTGACAGACGGAAAACAGTGGATCCACCAGTTCTGGGAAGTGTTATCAGAACCGCGGACATGATACCGGCCGAACAGTTTTTGTCTCTCTGCCACAAAACCAGAGGAGCCGCTCGGCCACATACAGTACATAGCGGACATGCCGCACGACACGGTATCGGTTTCTCTGCATCGGGGGGATAAACAACCCCAAACAACCCGCGCGTGGCGTCTGGATGCAGCAAGCAGCGAGCTCGGCGGAGAGGCGGGGAGGGGAGCTCTGCAAAACACATTAACATGAAACCCAACCTTGTGGAAACATCTCCTGGCACACCACACAAATCTCTCCACCCCACTGCGTTGGTTAGCTCAGCTATTTATAGCCGTGGCAGAGCGGCTAAAAGATGGCCGGGGGCGCCGGGCCGCACGGTACGTCAGAAGAGATTGGCGCTTTCTTTGTTGTGAAGCAGCGTGTCCAGACTGCTGGCTGGACGGGGGATAATAACAGAGATCCTCGGTGATGTGCCTCGCAGGGCTCTCTGCCTCCCGCCCTCTCGTTTTGTCAGCCTTCCCTCCCGTCTGTCTCCCCGCGTCCAACCGAACCGGAGCCCGCGCAGCTGCCGCGGCCGTCAGGTCTGATCGAGCGTCTGTGTGATTAGGTGGGACGAGGCGAGGCGAGCCGGGCTATTTGTGAGGTCAAAGGTCACGGCGGGGGACGTGACAGCAGGACATTGATTGAGAGTCGGGCTGCGGCTCTGGATTCGCCTCTGCATCTCTGAGTCCCGCTGCAGCCTCGACAAACGGGTGAATCTGGTTGGGTGCCTTCAGGTGTGGTGACACAGGTACGACTCACTCAGAAGGTCACTAAGCATCACCGTCTCGGGCGGTGACTTGTAACAGCGTCATGTGATTAAATTACAAGTAAATGTAACTGTAACTCATCACAGTTACAAAGAAAAATGTTGCAATCAATTTCAAACAAAATTTTCGTTCAGCAAAAAGCAAATATATAGACGCTAATATGTGTTTTATGGCAGCAGCAAACAACAACACAAGATGCTACATTGAAGTGTCATCTGAAATATAGGAATTAAGAGTACAACGAACGTGACTGATAAAAAAAAAAACTGAAAATCAGTAAATATGATTGAAAAAGTCTAAATCCTCAGTTGTGCTTTAAAATCAAAGCATTACAACTTTTAATAAAAGATTGACGGTAATCAGCTTCGAGGGCGGTTATGAGGTTTGCAGCTTTGCCTTAGAAAAGTCACCAAATGTAATAAGATGCATTACTTTGATGAAGTAATCAAAGTAGTTACAGTCCAACGCAAATTTGGCAAATTTGAAAAACCAAAAATCCCCAAAACTGAAACAGAGGGATTATCCATCACAGCCGACTCGAGGTGGTTTCCAGCCCTTTAGAGCGACATTTTCAAGGAGTTTCCTGCCAAAAGGATTTAATTTATTTTGTCTCCATCTTTGTCACTTTTGTTGTTGTTGGTTTTGTTGTTGTTTGTTTGTTTATCTGCACTGCACATCCCAGAGATCACCTGTCAATCAAACTTCAGCCACGGTGGCTAACGCTGCTCATGCTAACAAGTTTATTTGTACAGAACTTATGAAAACCAGCATTACAAAGTGTTCACAGCAAGCACATTAAAAAAAACAACAACAATAAAATGCATAGTAATTTATGAAGAAAAGGGGTAAACATATGGAATAGTAAAATGTAAAAAAAAAAAAAAATGGATGAATAAAAACCATAAATAAAACATCATGGGTGAAGTGTAACAACAATGGGTAAATCAAGACTTAAAATAGAGCAGTGCAAGACTCAAGTGCAGCATCAAAAATGATTATTAATGTGCAGTAACACAGCAGTGTAGACTGGAAATAAGCAAAAAAAAAAAAAAAAAATCAGAATCAAAGTGGACGAGTAGAAAAGACAAGATGTTTGTACAAGTGAAATGAAGGGAAAGAGAGAAGAAAAAAGATAAAAAGGTCAACTATGAAACAGGGAGGAGGACTGAGATGGAGAGAGAGAGAGAGAGAGGGAGAGAGAGAAAGAGGGAGGAAGAAGGGCTGAGACCCAGATGGTCAGTCTGGCGCTCGGCTCTGTCTGTCTGCTCTCTGAGGGCTTTGCCAACGGGATGCTGGGGAGTGTGTGTGTAAGTGTGTGTGTAAGTGTGTGTGTGTGTGTGTGTGTGTGTGTGCGTGCGCCAGCGGGCACAGAGGAGGCTTGCTGAGGGTGTCGTCGGGCCGCTCAGACTGTGATGGTGGGAGGTGGCGGACAGAAACCAAACCTCAGCCTGGACGCTCTCCTCCTGGTTCAGAGCGAGCAGGAGCTTCATGACGTCGCCATAACTCCCTCCTCTGCTCCTGTTCTCACCTCCACCTTCACTGCCTGCCTCCTCTGCTGCTCCAGGATCACTCAGCTCTGTGTGACGGACCAGAAAAACCAAACTGGGTCGTTGTTCTTTTACCAGATTAAATCAAAGTTGTTGAAGCTTCGTCTGCAGAGAGAAAGTTAAAAAAAAAAAAAAAAAAAAAGGTCTGCGGATCGGGAGGATAACCAGAATGTTTGGATGAATCAGCTCCAATCTGATATTTAGATTTGGGCATAAACGTGACAGTCAAATAAAAAGTCAAAACATTCGCTGGTTACAGCTTCACTTATGCAGAAGGTTTGCTCTTCTCTTTCTCACTGTCTCTTGTAATTTTAAAATGAAATCTTCTTTTATTTATTTTTTATTTTTTTTGTTTATTTATTCGTTCATTTGTTTGCAAGCAAGCAGTAAGCAGTTTCTGACCTTATGGGCCCTGTTAACTTTTCCCAATTTTGCCTCAGGAATCAATAAAGTATTCTGGATTTTGATTCTGATATAATAGTAGAGCTAATAATACATTTTATTTATTTATAGAGCACCATTCAAGCAATAACCTCCAAGCGCTTAACAAGGTGAGAAAAAACAGAGAGATAAGAAACAATAAAGAACAACTGCAATGTAACAATTGTAAGAGGTTAAAAAATATATATATAAAAGCAGTGGCTCATAAACAAAGGAGGTAAACAAAAAAAGCCATTTTGTAGAAGCGAGTGAGTTTTCAGAGGAGTCGGCTGACCTGCTGCTCAGTGGAGGAGCGGAGGAGCCAGAACTGCTTTTGATAGACAAAATGATTTCTCAGTTTAATCAGAAAAATAATCAATAGACTAATCAAGACGTAAAATGAGTGCAGCCCTCAGTTTGTCAAGCTGCTGTTAGACCTCTGAGCTCACTGTGGAGGTGAGGCTCAGCGAGGAAACTAAATGCTGCTGAGACCAAACGGGATGTGAAAACTGCTTGAATCAGCTTCAGACTCCAGTTTAAACCATCAGGCCCGGTGTGGAGACGCAGAAATCCTCCATCACCTCTAAATCACCGGACGATCTGTCTGTAAAAAGCCACAAAATGGAAACGCTTGACCTTTTTTCAAGCCGTGAAAATGCCAATCCTGAGGACTGTAGACTTCTGTACGTGTTTAATAGCTCCTGATAAAACTTTTTTTTATTTTAGAAGAAATCCAGCAAGTAGTCACGTCCTGTCATAGCATTTAAAAAGCAGGCCAGTGAGCATTAAACGACTCATGTTGTATTATGTGAAATTAGAGCAGATAAATCCCGACACTCTGCCGCAGGGATTTCAGTGCCGCTAATTCAGGAAGTTGGAGAAATGAGATTTGATCGCCCAGCCCTGAGATTTTCCAGCAGGAAGCTTGTATTTACCATCTTTCTTACAGGACCTGAAGGCAGCATAAGCACACAAGAGTTTTGGCAGGATGGAGGGGTGTGTGTGTGTGTGTGTTGTGTGTGTTTATGTTAATGTAAAGGCTTGTTTCATGATGCTTTCAGGGTTCAAGACGAGGGCAACTTGGAAATTTGCAAGAACAAAAGTTTAGAGAAAAGGAGAATTTCAGACAGTTGAGGATTTTTATTCATGATCTCTGAACACCGACGATGAAAAAACCTGAAACCCCAGATTTTTCTTCTTCTTTGTCAGCGAGTGTGTCAAGATGACTCAGATTTTAAGTCTCACCCAAAAAAAGCGTGTTCACTTTCATGCCAGCGAATGATTTTGTGTGAGTAAGTGTCATTTCTTTTCATTTCAAAAGGTGGATATCATGTTTAGCAATTAAAACTCTTCATGTTGACGTCAGCGGCTGTGAAGGCACCGCAGTGTGTGTGAGTGTGTGTGTGTGTGTGTGTGCGAACAGTGTAAGCTTTACCCCCCTTTTTTGGCAGTACAACTGGAAAACGTTCCCCCTTTGCTTCAGTGTGCAAATAAACACAGTCAATAACACACACACACACACAACACACACACACACACACACACACACACACACACACATTCTTTTCTTTCTGTCTTTCTGAGGACTCTGGACCGACTTCCATTCAGTTTTTTTTTTTTTTACTTTTCTCTTTGTGAAAAGCTTTTGAAAATGTTTAATATAATATAATTTTACTGTTTTATATCTGATCTTTTTTCATTATATTGTTTTTTTTTTACCTTCCTTATTGTCATTTCCTTTGTCCTAATGTTTGATCTATTATTTTTTCAATCCATACTGTTTTATTCCTATATATCTGATGCTTTTTTTACTGTCTTTACTTCCTCTGTGCTCATGTCCTTTGGCCTTATTCTTGTTTTATCTCCTATGTTTGGTTTTTAATTTCTTCCTGTAAAGCATTTTCTAACACTGTTAAGAAAAGTGCTATACAAATAAAGGTTCCCCTTATTATTATTCATTTTTTACAGCCTTCTTACAGCCTTTCCCTAATCTTAACCCTAACAAACCCATAACCCAAACCCCTACGCTGCATGTCCAGAGGATCAAACATTTCCACGCTCCCCATTTATTGTCTATGTAAGCAGCCGTGCAATACATTCTGGTAGTGTTGTGCTGCATTTTGAGAGACCGGGCATCACGTTGGCATCTCCACATTTGCATAAAGGTGGAGTCTAGGCTACTTTATGCAAATTAGGGCCCTCAAGCTGGACTCGTTGCCTTTGGTAATTCCTGAGAAACTTTCAAACTAACCATCGTCGATGTGAAACGAAGACAGACTCAGCAGCTGCAGGGTTTATTTTCACCTCAAGCGTTTTCACAAACACAAGAGCTTCCACAAGAGCCGTCGTGTTGGTTTGTTGATTTTGAAATTCAGTAGAGGACGGCCCTCTGGTGAAGCATTCGTCCAATCAGGTGCAGCAAGGAAGTGTGTGCATGGTCATTGGAGACAGCAGCTGTCAATCATCTGGAGTGACCACACCTATCGAGCGTCCAAATGAGAAGCAAAACAAGACCTGCCCTGCGTTCCAATACCCATAGTACCATACTATTTAGTAGGCAAAAAAAAAAGAATGAGTATGTCCCAATACATAGTATGTCAGATGCAGTATGCCAAGAGTACCAGGATGTTCTACTACATCCGGTCAGATTTCGCAGTATGCATGTCAGCATGCTTCTCTAACCATTCTGACCCACAATCCTTTGTGGAGTAGAAGTAACATCACACTGACTGAGCTGCGTGTACAAGCCACGCCCACATAAGGAAGACAACACGACACACACATCACACTCACCTGGCTCAGTGACAGCAGAAGCGACGAAGATCAGAAATATGACAGACGACAGCGCAGTATGAAACAGCACCAGCATTTTGACAGCAACATTCAAATGTGGCGCTACGGACGCCGGCGGAAGTGAGCAAGAGGGTCGGAGGTCAGGGAGGACGTATGTAGTGTGCCCCAATAGTATGCATACGCATGCATACTGCATACTACACTACATACTTTGTAAGGGCAGCTGCACCTTAATCTTAACTTAATTCTAACCTTAACCAATCAGTAAGAGTTTGCCTTTGTATTTGTGAGGAGCGGCCAAAATGTCTTCACTTCCCATTCTGTTGGTTAAAATGCAGTCTGGTCCTTAATATAGCATTTACAAATACACACATACACATACATAAAAAAACACTAATCTCCTCTGCCACAATTTGATGGGCTGTGTTTATGCAGAGCCATGGGTGACGCTCCAGGAGTTAAAATTAGCCGGCGGTGTCTCTGATGATCAGCTGGTGTAATTACTCAGGTTACATAACGGCAGGAGCCACGCCGAGGAGCCCCCCCTCCTCTCATTAGGAGCTGAAGTCAGTCACGGCCCGCCGCTGGGAGACGCCTCGGCCTGCCTCAGCGCCACGGGACAGGAAGTGCTGCCGGTGGCCGTGAGTCATGGAGCCGGTCTGTGTGACGAGCAGTTTGGGCTGGACGGGTCCTGAGCCTCAACATCTCAATATGTAGAGAGCAGGCACCTGTAGGCATTAGAGCAAGGGTTCATAAACTTTCTCATGCCTCCACACAGATACACATGAAGCCTGACAGGCTGCGTTTGATAAGATTCTGCCTGGGATCCCCCATCAGAAAGGATTTGTCACGCTCAGATGACTTATAAAGCCGTTACGTAACTTTTTATCAACGCAGTCCCACGGAATTTCATGAAAGGAGCACAAACTCTGAAACACATTGTGATGTGGGCACAAATACTGTGATGATTTACTCCTCCACAACAAAAGGATTATGTGGCAACGGCACAAATGGTAATTGGACACAACAGAATACCACATGATCACCACGTGAAAAGGGCAACTATGGGTCACAGCAAAGTTTTTTTTTTTTTTTAAGTTAGATTTGAAATGTTTCTGTGACCAGAAGGAGAAGCTGGTCGATTCAAGATGAGGAATGCAACTTTGGAGACTGAAACTCAGTGGGAAAATTAAAAAGAGGCATGACAAATTCTGTTTAGTACAGTTGTTCTTGAAGTGGTCTGAGAACCTCCAGGGGGTCCTTGAGAAGATTGCAGGGTTATTTGAAGAGGTTTTATGAAGATTTAAAAGGGATTCCAGTTTTTATTTTGCCGAGGAGGATCCAGGGGTCCTTGAAAGAGCTCCAGGTATCTTTGAGGAGGTTCCAGGTGTCCTCAAAGGTGTTTCAGGCATCATTAAGAAAGCCCACCACCTTCGGAGGCGTTTCAGCCAGTCCTACAGGAGGTTCCATGTGTTCTTGAAGAGGTTCCAGGCATCTCTTATGGAAGCTGTCAGCCCCGGGGGTCATTGGAGGCATTTCAGGCAGTCCTTGAAATGTTCCAGGGTTACTTGAGGAGAATCCATGTTTCTTTGAGGAGGTTCCAGAGGTCTTTAAGGGAACCAATAGTGTCCTTGTAGGTGTTTCATAAGTCATTGAGAAGGTTCCAGGACTGCTTGAAGAGGTTCCAGGCATCATTAAGAAAGTCCACCGGGTCTTTGGAGGCATGTCAGGAGTCCTTGAAATGCTCCAGAGGTCTCTAAGAAAACCCCCCAGGGCCCTTGGAGACATTTCATAAGTCCTTGAGAGGGTTCCAGGGCTCCTTGAGAAGGTTCCAGGTATCCTTAAGGAAGCCCAGGATTTTTTTTTGTTTTTGTTTGTTTGTTTGTTTGTTTGTTTGTTTTTGGAGGCATTTTCTTCAGGAAGTTCCGGAGATCTTGAAGGAAAACCCCTGGGGTCCTTGGAGGCGTCTCATAAGTCCTTGAGAAAGTTCCAGGGCTCCTAGAGGTGGTTCCATGTATCTATAAGGAAGCCCCATTGTCTTTGGAGGCATTTCAGGAGTCCTTGAAATGTTCCAGGGCTCCTGGAGGCAGTGCCATGTCTTTTTGAGGAGGTTCCAGGCATCTTTAAAGAAGCCCCAGGGTCTTTGGAGGCATTTCAGGAGTGCTTGATAAGGTTCCAGAGGTCTTTAAGGAAGCTGCGGTCCTTGGAGGGTTTTCCAGGAGTGATTGGAGGGGTTGTAGGTGGACTGGTTAAATTTAATTTATTTGTCCTTTTGGGGGAATGATTGACAGTGATTATTATTCAAAGTAAACCATTCTACCTTTCAGTATTGAGTCAAATGTTTCCCAGGTGGGTTCCTGGAGACACAAAAACAACAACAACCACTGATTTTAGCAAGAGACTTTCTCTCCGTCTTTGGGTTCTTGCCGTGTGGCACCTTGGCTCGCGGAGCAGGTGCCAGGCTGGGAATAAAAGGGTATAAAGGTATAAAGGGCCATCTGGAGCAGCGAGAATGAAGACTTCCACATGCTGACAGGCCTCAGACCAGCCAGCTGGTCTCTCCCTCTCCACTGCTGAGACAACCTGTCGTCGCCGGGGCCTCCAGCGCTCGCTCACTTCAGAGATACCTGCTCACTGTCTGGCTTCAATTAGCGTCTGTCTGCCTGCTGCACCCGGAGAAACCAAACGAGTGTGAAGACCTCTTGTTTTTTTTTATTTTTGTTTTTTTATGAGTGCTGCTTTGAATTTACTCTTGGCCGTGCATTTTGGAGGGATGTGAGGCTGTAGTAAATCATTTTTGAGTTGGAGAGTTGTACGTCCAAAGTATCTTAACTGTTAACTTACCTCTGATGGCTGTGGACTTACAGAGACACTGGCACTATGTGATTTTTGTACCGTTAACGCTGGCATTTTTTGCTGTAAAACAGCCTCAGTTAATCCCGTATCACTGAATCTGACTGGAAGAGTTTCTGTCAAGGAAAATTAGCACATTGGCTGTGTCGTCTGGTTTGGGGACTGAGAGCGAGAGAAACTTCTCTCTTTGCTGGCACCAAAACATGTAATGACGTGTTTGCTTTCAAAGGACAAAAGTAGCACAGTTTGAATTTCGCACAAGACTCTGGAAATAGTTGATACTCTGCTGAATGCAGGCATTGCCAGGGGAATCTAGATAAAGGGAGGGGTATAATCTGACCAAATAAAAACACCAGTAAAAATAAAAATCAATGATGTTTTTAGATCATGTCATATACATCAATGTCATACTATTTACTATGATAGAAAAGATGTAAGAGTTGCGGTGGGTTTATTCTGCACTGTGTCCCTGCATTTGGACATTTAACAAAATCACAAAGACAGATCAAATAACCATCAGAATTAAAACACAGAAGCAAGAGTGTGCCTTTCTTTCTCTCATAATGCATCCAGTCACTTGGCTGTTAACAAACCCAGTCACATACTTGTATCTTCACTCTTTGCATAATTCACCAGCGAAGCTCAATGTTGCCCTCTAGTGGACGCTGGGGAGCACTGACACTGTGCAGAAACATGGAGGCGGTCGTCTGTCTCTGCAGCACTGACTGGGCTTCATTACTCACTCTCTTTTTATGTATGGAGGTTTCATTTCCAGCCTGGACAGACGTGCGACCTGTGAGCCTCGGCCGTGACTCCGACCTCACATCAGGAGGAAAATCACCAGTCCAGCTCTGCTTTTCAAATTCAGCAGAACTGAGGTTTGGTCATTTTAAGAGCAAAGATCAAGCAAAATGGTACGGGATCAGTTCAGATGGTCTAAGAAAACCATTCAGGAGCTCTGAACTGATAGTTTGGTGATCTTTGACTAATAATTCATGACCAAAAAATTATCCTGCCAGTCTCTGCTTCACCAACACGTTCATACAGCAGGTCTGGGAGTTTTGGCCTGCAGGAAATTTGTTTGTTTGTTCTCTTACTTGTCTCTTGTTGTCCTCTCTTTATTTTGTTTCAGCTGTAATGCACATTACATTGCATTTGACTGTATGAAACAGGAATTTATTATATATATGCCAGTATATATGTTCTATATGTATACTTTTAAGTTGAATTATATATGGTATAAAAATGTTTTTCATAAGGCCGCTACCACCTGACCTCCTCCTCAGTCTCTACCAGCGGCCTCTTGTTTTATTTTAGTGATAAGAGTAACTTCTGTCTTCTGCTTGGTCACTTTTCACCTGCAGACTCAAAGAGAGTTGATGCAGTTTGAAATGGGACGGCACACCGCTGGAGGAAGGATCAAATGCACAGAAAAGCATGAACAATAGAGGAAAACGCTGCTATATTTTGGCTTATGATGGGGAAAAAGAGCTGTTCTGAACTCCTGCAGCATTGCTGAGTTATGTTATTTTGAGATTTGAGTGGCATTTATCTCGTCATAAAAAGGTGGGCTGTCCTCCCCTTGAAACTGCATCACCAACTAGACTTTGATGTTTTTTTTGGTTTGAACACAGAAAAGTGAATCCAGGGCAAATTATTTTCTTGCGCCAGATTTTTTTTTTAAATGCTCTCCAGTGTTTCTGGAAAGTCCCTCCTCATGTGTCCAGCAGGAGGATTAGTCTGGATGTTTGGCTTGAAGTGACTTTTACAGGCCGTCTGGCAGCTGCGAAGCATCAGGCTGAGTCTCAGAGAGCTGTTTCGGTGTGGGGCCCCGAGCAGCTCAGGGGCCTCCTGGTCCTGATGGATCTGTCCCGCGGCCTCAGGGTGGCGCTGGCTGGCCAACCCGACATCTCCGCTGCTGGATGGGAGTGTCAGCAGAGCTCCTGCATGTCAGCCCGGTTTCACCTGACAGGGTTTATCTAACACGCTGAGGAAAATCATAAATAACATAAAAACCATCACTACTTTGGTCTGTGAGGATGTTGTTTTTCCTTATTGGAGAGTGCTGTCCAAAAAAGTTGGAAAAAAAAAGAAAAAAAGGTGAGAATCTGTGCTTTGCAAAATTAAATAAATAAACAACAATAATAATAATTTTAAAAATAAAAATCTCCATGGCTGAAGTAGTGATTGATTGAAAGAAATGAGGAAATTTATTTTGTTAAATAAAACATTTCAGAGTAAAAGTCTGTCTGTGGGCTCATGGGTCTCAGAGGTTATTAAATGACAGGAAAGTGCAGTAAAAAAAAAAAAATAAATAAAAGTAATAATCCTAAAAAGTGCGGTTCTATTAGCTACATAAGGGTTATTATTATTTTTATTATTATTATTATTATTATTATTATTATTAAATAAATAAATACATGTCTTCATAGGCTGTAATAGTGATTTTAAGGACATGAAAGTG
This sequence comes from Myripristis murdjan, assembly GCF_902150065.1. Taxonomy (NCBI): domain Eukaryota; kingdom Metazoa; phylum Chordata; class Actinopteri; order Holocentriformes; family Holocentridae; genus Myripristis; species Myripristis murdjan. The sequence goes on from NC_043984.1 coordinate 32,617,954, forward strand.
CTGGCCAAAAAAGTAAAAAAAAAAAAAAAAAAAGTGGGCTGAAGTAGTGATTTTTTTTTTTTTTTTTAATGTGTTTGAAAGAAATGAGGGAATTAATTTTGTTCAGGGGGTTAAATAAAACATTTCAGAGTAAAAGTCCGCCTGTGGGCTCAGAAGGTTTCAGAGGTTATTAAAGGACAAAAACACAGTCAGATGCTCCTCAGTCTGCGGCACTGGAGTTCAGCAAGTTTTTGGATTTCATTCCTTCTCCTAACTCTCACACTGAATGCTTGTGTTTTCACAGCAGGAAAATAAAAATAAAACAGGCTAAAAACTGATTGTGGGCTGTACGATGGCGCATTAGGGCCACTGGAGGGAGAGAAAAATTATGGAACCGGGGGAGGTGGGTAATATTCTGAGGAAAAACACTTGTAAATTTACAAGAAAAAACTCGGAAAAATAGTTTCATACTTATCTTTCTTGTTCTCTTACACTGAGGAACCACATGGCTTGACTTTGCAGCAGCTCGCTATATAATACACCTGCATCAAGTTCTACTTTGCAGTGGGATTTAGTGACATCCCGGTGATTTTAGCCCAGAATCACAAGATTGCTGTCTGAGTCGGCCTAAGTCACAGCGATGTATCTTCAAAGTCCAGATACTGAGGAAAAGATTGTGATTCTGCACCAGGATTTCCTTCTGACTTAATCCCAGAGTATGAGAAAACAACTTTTCCGATTTTTTCTCATAAATTTGTGACTTCATAATCTCATGGTTGGAGTTTTCTTCTCATAGATTTGTAAGGTTTTTTTCTCAGAATTTTGCAACTTTAATTTCAGAATATTTTTTTCCTCCCAAATTTGACTATAATCTCAAAATTTGCAAGTTTTTTCTTGTAAATGCACCGCTTTAGTTCTCAAAGAATATCTGAGTTTTTTTCTCGTAAATTAATCTTGACAATTCTGAGTTTTTTCCTCAACTTTTTTCCTCCCTGCAGTGGCCCTGATGTGCCGTCGTACAGGTGTCAGCGTTGTGTGAGGCGTCCGGCTGCAGATCCGTCCTGCCGGGCGACAGAAGAGCCGCTGCTGCAGGCTGGCGGCTCTCAGACAGGCCGACCTCGACACCATCAGTCAGGCAGACCTGAGCAGTAAAACCTCAGGAGACGTTTGATTTATGTACCTGGCAGACACGGTGTCCACTCACAAGGCTCTTCAGATGCACCGTGGGAGATAAATCAAGCTGTCAGATATCCACACCTGCACTGAAACGCATGCTTTCACTCAGCAGTTTTTTTTTATATATATCTCACAAACAATAAGTCTTGTTTCATATTTTCTTTTTTAAAAAAAAGTGTCATTACCCCGTCTGTGGCAAAAAAAAATGTGCAAAAAAAAGCAGGAATGTCACTCTCAAATGAAACATAACAATGGCAGTTTTCAAAATACATTACCATCATGATTATTTTATTATCAAAATGCATTACATCTCTTTTGCTTCTTAAATCTTCTGGAGGGGGGGAGAAAAAAACAAAACCAAAAAAAAAAAAAAAAAAAAAAAAAAAATCAAAATAGTTACTATTATGCTCTGTGTAAAAAATAAAACCAACAAAAAAAAAAGAAAAAAAAAAAAAAGAAAAACCAAAAATGCAGCGTCTGGTTTCTGGAGGAACAGACCCAATGATTGGCTTCCAACCACCTGACAAAGTTGGCCGCTCGGACCCTAAAACAAATATCATGCGGTAAAATTTAGTGTACTATATTTTTCTCCGTACAAGTCTCTATAACACATTTCTTTCTATACAAGTACACATATTCATACATATTGTACTGTGTCGTTTAGGTTGTATTTCTCTCATTTTAAGGTGCTGGTTAAAGTTTGGGTCACAACTGTTTGTTTTTTTTTTTCTTCTTCTGAAGTCTTCTGTCTGTCAAACATTCATGGAACATGTGAGTACCCTCCTGTCTGTTGGTGGATGATGATGTGTGTGTGTGTGTGTGTGTGTGTGTGTGTGAGAGAGAGAGAGGAAGGTCAGGTGTCCAGTCAGATGAGCAGTCCCTCCACGTTTTGTTTTCTACATAAAATCCAGCGTTTGTCTCCCGGGCCTGACACAACATCCGGTCCCAAACCAACCACAAAAAAATGTCTGAAGGGGGAGGAAGGCGGCGTCGGCCTCGCGTTGGTTCAAGATCCCGCTGAAGCTCAGGGTGCACGGCTCAGTAACTTCACTTCTGTCGTCTCGTTTTCCTTACAATTCAGTTGGGGAGGATCTTAGTTTATAAAAAAAAAAAAAACAAAACAAAAAACAAAAAAAAGGATTACAGCATTCTGAGGAAAGGGAAACTTTCTGAGGCAGCTCTCACGTGAAAAATAATGAGAACACAGCAGCTTATGTTTTTTCAAAATCAAGGTTTTATAAACCATCCCAGAGTCCTCGATCCCCTTTTTTTCTTAGGTGGCATAACGGAATGCAGGGATTGGTCAGGAAACAAAAATATATATGTATAGATATTTAGAAATTTTCCAAAAAAACAAAACAAAACAAAACAAAACAAACAGAAAAAAATCCATACAGGATTTTAAAAAAAATAAAGAAAAATGAGACAAACCCAACAATGGAGTGAAGAAATAACGTCAGATTATTATCTTCTCATGTTGCTCCTGCATTCCAACACCATAAAAACATCTGTTTGCATGTGTGTGTGTGTTTTATTTATTTATTTTTTTAATCGCAATTTGGAGGAAAATAAAACGGATTCATAATGATGTAACGACAAGATGAATACAAGCCGTTCATGTGGGGGAACATAACTGGATTTCAAATTTATTGGAAAAACAAAGACTGCAGCACCATGAATCATAAGACCTGTATGTCTCAAGTACAATATTGTAAATCTACAGTGAAGTAGTACTAAAAGTGAAATCAAAACAGTCAAGTGGGGATGAAAGAACAGAAAAGAGGAAGGAGGGGGAAAAAATAAATGAATGAACAGGCTATGTTTTTTGTGTTTTCATGTTTGCTGTGAGACACAAAAGCTGGTAGTTGTATGGAATGATCCTAACCAGGGAGCTCCTGCCCTCCCCTCTTTGTAACGGATGACCGACACGTCAGCTCTGCTTGCATCGTTTCCCCTTTCCAAATGAAACACTTTACTTACTTACTTACTGCAGGACAGACTCGGCTGCTCGCCAAATCAAAAAGTAACCATGATGAAAAAACAAAAACAAAAACAAAACAAAAAAAAAAAGATTAAAAATTAAAAATAAAAATAAAACATCTGCATCTCAGCATTTATCCAACCTGGGTACCAAGACGACAGGTACACTTTTTTTTTTTTTTATAACTTTGTACAGATATTTGTGTTAAAGTTTTTACTTTCCACCGTTACATAGCCTGTTTGCACAGTCCGACACATCAGGAAAAACACTGGGGGGGAGGGGGCAATTTCAAGTTACATAATGATTTCTTATTGTTTCAGAATGTGTCTCTTTTATTTTATTTCCCAAATCGCTTTTTTTTTCTTTCCACTGATTTCCTCAATGATGTCCAAAAGTCAGTGATTAGCTTTGCGCAGAATGCAGTAATCTGTTTTTCCGAAAATAAAGAAAGAAAAGACAGAAAATAAGAAAAAGGAGAAATCCATACAAGAAGTCCTTGCTCCTCTTAGGTCTGTACATTTCCCCTCCCCGAACTCCCTGAGCCCCATTTCACCACAGGTTGAGGGGTTTGAGGAGGTACGCAGCTTCATACACACACACACACTCACTCTCACACTCAGTCTCTCGCGCATACACACACACACACATACACACTTGAACAAGGTCCTAAAAGCTTCCTGACTGTGTCCTTAGTCCCGATCCCTGGAGGGGGGGGTGTTGGAACTGGCTGAGACTCGTCCCTCTCGGTGGGTAATGTGTGGGCCCGGAGGCCGGCAGCAGCCTGGGCCCCGCCTGCAGCGCCGCCTGGCCCGGGCTGCCCGACTTCAGGCTGCGGGACGCCTGCTGCTGGCTCAGTCTGGAGGCCTGGGCGCCAGAGTCTATTTTAGTCTGCCCGTGGGCCCTGGATCCTGGGGCGGGAGACCCCACCAAGCCGCTGCTGTTTAAAAGGCTAGCTTTTAAGTAGCCGTGGCCTCCGTCCATGTTGCCACTCTGCTGGTGTAGAGAGCCGCCTGGTGGCCTGGAGTCTGACGAGGACGAGGAGGAGGAGGTGGAGGAGGAAGAGGAGGGCGTGGGGGCGTGGCTGGGGTAGGAAGAAGGGGCGTGGTCCTGGGACAGGGCGGAGTGGGAGGAGGTGAGGCGGGGGTAGAAACTCTGGCCTGAGGAGGGACTGTAGGAACCCCGGAATGGAGAGCTGGAGGTCTGCTGGAGGAAGGATGGGCTGTCTGTCTGCCGGTGGCTTTCTGACGACTGAGGGCAAACACACAGAGACACAGAGTCACTGATCTGAGACACTGTCTTCATCAGCATCAGCATCGCTCTATATACACTGTGTTAACGAGACATAAGTATGATAATAATAATAAGTAATGTGGGAGTAAGTGACAGGCGAAGAAAGAGAAATCATGTATGATCAAGACGTACAATATGCCAGGTGGAGGATCGGCCTGTGTCATTTACAAACCCCAAACTCTCAGCCTTCATCCTAACATATCTGTGTGATTTCTGCTGCGTGACTCCGGTGATGCAGCGTACCTGGTGTGAGTACACAGAGGGGCTGTATCTGTGAGGGCTCTTCATGGGCGAGGACATGGACGCTGCCTGGATCTCATATCGATCTGCATCTGAAAAACACAGGAAGGAGGATCAGCTCAAACAGACTGACTGTGCGGTCCTGTTTGCCATTTGCATTTCTTATTCCCCATTAATTTTCCCACTTATGTTCTGCATGTTATTTGGGAGACACTGCATTCAAGTTATACTTCATATCTTTGCATTCAACAATGAGTTGTGTTGCAACTAATTAACATTATTAATTAGTGGCAATTAGTATTAAAACACCTCTGTTTGCTTGATTTTTATTTATATCTTTTAATTTTGATGCATCTTATCTGCTGCTGCATCAGTCCTGTTTGACCACAGCAGGCACTTAAAGTTAATCTAATCTCTGCTCACCAGTTTCCTTGTCAGCTTCAGTCCTCTTTAAAATGCGCTCCATCTTGATGCTTCCTCTCAGCACACGCTCCAGCACACCATGGCCTTCCCTTAGACGCTCAACGCTGGTGGGAACCATCCTGCAAGAAGACAAACATCATTAACCAGACAGAACAAATCCACACTCACAGAAACCAAAGCGACCAGACGAGAGCTTTTAAAACGTGACTACACAGGACCTTCAGATGATGTAACGGACTCTGTCAGCCATGGCTTTTGGCAACAAGCTTTTGTGGCTGAGAACAACAAAGTTAGCATGACTGGAGGCTGGCCAGCCCTCCGCTGATGCAATTGATCAATTTTCTGTTCAGGGTGTCAATCACGTGCCATGGAGGGCCAATTCATCAATTAATTCTTAAGTCATGTAATCTATATTAAGAGTAAAAAATAACGCCTAATGCTCATGGGAAGAGATCAAAGTGATGTCTTCAGATTGCTTCCTCAGTCTGACCAGCAGCCAAAAAAACCCAAAGTATAAATTTCATAATGATCTGGAGAAAAGTAAGGCAATCTTAAGATCTTCGTCAACTTAGTGAAGCTGGATTCAGCAAATTTTGGGGATTTTTACTTGATAAATGATGGAAATTAATGATACTAGAATCCACTAATCAGTTAGTCAACAAATTGTTTCAGCAGTGCACTCTTTATAACTCAATGAGGGGTTTCAAAAAATCCCCCATTAAGTGGTGTAAGCCTGATATAGCTGGCTGCCTATCTTCTTAACTACAACATGCTGTCTCTGGCAGGCTGAAGGTTCAAACTGTCAGTCCTGATGCAAAATTAAATGACATTTCCATGACTTTCCACACTGAAGTGCTTTGATGACCTAATATTTCATCCATTCCTGTTTTTTTTCCCTCCTTCCCTCCTGGAATATCATGGAGTTCTGCTAAGTGTATTCCTGGAATTGTAGGATCAGTGGGAGCCCTGGAGATTTGTGGCACATCTTCAGTGTTTATCGTATGATGCCGCTCACCAGTGGCTGTTGCTGTCCTGGACTCTGGACTGCACTGAGGCCTGGTGGTCTGGCGGGCTGACCTCCTCGATCTGCGGGATGGAGGAGGCGGTGTGGGCCGGGGAGGAGAAGGAGCTGTGTGGGGAGGCCGGGTGCTGCAGCTGATGGTGGGAATGGGGATGATGGGACTCCTGGCTGTAGTGGGAGCCAGGCCGGGTGGGGGTGGCACCCAGGGAGGAGACGCCACTGCTGCCACCGCCGCTGCTAGGCTCTGCCTCTCGGCTGCTGCCCTGCTTCCTCTTGCGATACTCCAGCAAAGACACCTGAGGAGGCAGAGGGAGGGAGAGCGGCGCTGTCAGCTGTCTGGAGCTGGAGGACTGACCGTGCAGGCTGTTGATCGTCATGTCATTCACACCGATACTGGACCACGGGTTACAATGCATCACATCACATCATTCACTAAAACTGTACCGCGTGATGGGCAGACAGACTGCATGCACCATACCGAATATTAGAGGACTCACCTGGAAAATGTATTTACATCCACCCAACATGACAGAAAGAAAAACAATAAATAAAACACACCTCAAATACCATGGAAATGACCTTCTGACATGAAAATGACATCATATGCAACCTTGGTTTGCGTTCCATGAGCATACTTAGCACTAATAAAGGCCCATGTGTTGCATAAAACTGTTTTCTGTTCTTTATGCATTGTTAGTAAGATACTTTAAGCTTTGGCCGATTAGCAGGCAACTTTAAAATTCAAGACACCATGATGCAACCACTCTGAAACACACTCACACACACACACACACACACACACACACACACTCAATAACACCCAAGTCAACCTCCACAGAATGCTCAAGTACACACATATAATATACACACCCATACTGTAAACAATGAGAATGAGAGCGAGCTCATCCCAGCACAGAGAAGAAGCTTGTGGGAACAGAGCAGGATTTATGAAGAAGATGCAGGAGCAGGGTGGCTAACCACACAGTCAAGATACTGACATGGATGGATACCTGAACCTCTGAAATAAGACAAAGTTTAGGGCAGAAGGCTGCTGTATTATTAGGAGAACTGGGGTAATGAGGGCTGACATTTGTATCTACATGATCTACTGGGTGCCTGCTGGGGTGGTCGGACCTGAAGGCAAGAAGAACCTCCATGTTTTAAATCTTAAGACATTTCTCTTTGAATGTCTGGCCTGGTTTCCCTGACATGGTTTGAGTATAGTTTGGGACCAACATGACTTTTTGGTCGAGGGCTTTATTCCTTTACTTTATTCCTTCCAGCATTGAGAGGTATGCATGTTGGGACACAGTGCATTTAAAAAATGACAGCTTGGTTAAACACGGAGGTTTTCAAAGTGGGAGGCCAGCCTCCCCAGGAGGGTGCAAATAGTTCCAGGGGAGGCTTTGAGACAGAGGGTGAAAAAGATGTTCAGGACTTATTTAAAAAACGATTAATGACTAAAAGCAGAACAGCAGAATAGTCTAAATATCTGTCAGTTGGTTCAGAGACAGTTCTGGGTAATTAATCAGAAAAACTAAGGCCTCTGAAGTCAGCCCTTTTATGTCTTTGCATGCAGTTTCAAGTTATGTCGAACAACATTAGGCCAGCTTAGCTGAACTGTTGAATATCTATTGGATCAAATAGCAGCTACATAATCCTATAGACATACAGGAAACGATATAAGCCAAGTGTGGTAGGGACAGCTTTTTCTGAGCTTTGTCTGAGGAGAAGCCCATAGGCTTAAGCTTTGAAAACCCGTTTTATCACCTATCCAAAATGTTCAACACTTGCTCTTACAAGTTCAGGAACACTCCATATTTGTTAAACTGGCAAAATACCACTAGAGAACCAATTACTATAATAACTGTAAGCGGTGGCAATTTGTACAAACACCACGGCTTCCCTAAGGTGCTTTGTGACACTGCATGGTTTTCTGTTGTGAACCACTTTGGCGAGGTGCTAGGTGAAGGCTGGATGGACCATTGACCACACACAGAAATACAAAGCAGCCATGAGTGAGATGGAGCAAAGACAAATGGGCTTCAATCTTAAAGCCCACATGGGAATTCATGAACCATCGGCCTCTCGCGTTGGAGGTAATGGATGAACCTTGACAGACTTCATGGCAGGTGGACTGAATTTGATTAATATGGCATAATAAATAAAAAAAAATCCTGCTCAAAACTATAGAATAGTTTAATGTAGGTTTTGAAGGGGGGAGGAAGGGGCGGAGCTGTAGGAGCGTGGGGTGGGTGTTGTATGCAGATGCAAAAAACAATATTTACATGCACACTTCTAAAGATGTAGTTGTAGGGAGAATATTCACCATATTTTGTACTGGCTTGTATTCACTTCTTACAGCTATAGCCTGGTAATCTGGCTTCCCTGTCAGCAGACTAATGGTATGCTGGTTGGCCCTCTGCCTTGGAAGAAAAGTGGAAGAGAGACTTGGCAAAAAGTTTCAAGGAGCAGTGAGGAAGAGGAAGGGGGAGTGAGGAAGAGGAGGGGTGGGGGAGGAAGGGGGGAGGAAGGGTCAAAGCTACAGCGTCGAAATCATTTCAGATAAACACTCAAAAAAACTGGTCAGATATGTCTTCTTTACATGCCTTTTGGTTTTGACCAACTGTCACACGGGACCAATTGATAAATTTAACACAAAATAAACGGGCAAGCACACAGAGCAAAGGGAAAGAGCACGTCATGAGGTTTGGCTTTTGAATTTGCAACATATCACACTCAGAGTCATTCGTGCCTGTGGAGAACAGATGAGACTGCCGAAGCTTTACCTGACATACTATTACTCACGATCAAGTCAGTCAACACACCCTACGATCCAGTAGTGCGATTCTATTGACACAACAACATCGCTAAGAGCTGGAGGACTTGCCTTCTTCTTTTGCGGTGGGTTGCTGGTGTGAGGGGGCGTGCCGCTGTCAGGGTAGCCTCCCCCGTAATGAGGCTCGCTGTAGGGTGACATGGAGCCGGGGCCCACCTCCCCCAGCAGCCCCTGGCCGCTCACAGAGCTGTAGAAGGACTCCGCTGGGGAGAAGCCGCCCTCTGATTGTGAGAGGCGCCGATCGGTGGCCGCCGGGTTCCCCAAGTTGGCGTTGAGGGGCGAGCAGGTGTATATGAGGTTGAACTCTGTCCTGAAGGCCTGCTCCCTGCTCTGGGGGGCTGGGTCCGAGGAAGGGCAGGACGCTGGGGTGAGGGAGCCGATGCCTGCAGAAGCCGGGCCCTGGGACTCGTGGCCTGCAGGCCCTGCGGCTAGGGAGAAGTCATCCGAGGTGACAGCCACAGGGCTCTCTAAGCTGGAGGGGCGGGAAATGTCCGGGAACTGGGGCCGGGGAACGTCAAAGTCTGTCCGCAAACACGGCTGAAGGTGGGGTGGAAAAGGACAGAAGCACAGGGAGAACAAAAACAAACAGGAATTAGATAAAGTTATGTAACAGCATAAAGTGGTTGATTTTGTGAAATTTATGCATTAAGCCGTGGTGTTATTTTAACTTTAGAGCTCATTAGCTTTTAGCTGTTATCGCTGGAAGATGAAAGCCTACCTCAGGAGAGATGGACTCTGACCGGTGGACAGGAGATGCCTCAGGGGATGATATGTTCTGGAGGTGAGAGGAAACACAGTTAGAGAAGTCAGTGTCGAACACACAGCATATCTCCAAAACTGATTATATTTGGCCATCCTTCCCACGTAAATTAAATCTGGTTCATTTAAGGCGCTGTGATGCACTGCACAAGGATTCAAACCTTGCATTCAGTCAGTTTTAATGCTGCTGATAGGGCTGCATGATGAAAAAACACAGGAAATTTCACCCGATAGATGCAGTGTCTTTTTCATGTTCAGATATACAATTAAAAATAATAATTTTCATCATTTGGGTACTTTTAAAGCCTCTTCAAAATGACACTATATAATGGCCATACGTGTCAAAATTTTCTCCACACAGGAAGTAACAAAGCAAAACTTAGCAGTAAAACTGAACACGGTCTCCTTAACAGTGCTGAGCAAGCTCTCCCTCCAGGTGAAGCTGGACTCAATGTTACGTATTTATCTTCTCTCTGGTTTGCTTAGTTATAAAATATCACAGACTGGCTGACTTCATAAACATTGTTGCAAGGTGCAACTTTAAGTCGAGTTCATTTTTAAAGCCCTTAATCACAGTTATTGTCTAGAAGGGCTTAACAACAGCCAAATGTTGAAAAGAAAATTACACAAAAAGGAGTAACAGGCTTTTGTGCCTGGACAAAGATGCCAAGTTCATGAGAAAAAACGTTCATGTATTCAATCATTCAATCATTTTCCTAGCCACTTATCCTAATTAATTCAGCTAAAATCTAGTGTACTTGAACACACACACACACACACACACACACACACAGAAACTAAGTCCATTATTATCTGAATGGACTTCACAAGAGGAACACAAGGAAAAGTAAACTACAAGCATGTGGGAGAAAATTAAATGTGTGTAGATTATCTGTGTGTCTGTGTGTGTGCCACAGTGAGCAGTACAATAAGTTGTGCGTTTACCTCAAATTGCAGCGGTGTGTTGCAGCGGCTGGTGGGCAGCGAGGGCATGGGGGAGTACGCCAGGCCATTGGGCAGCAGCGAGGTACAGGGGGCGTTGAGCAGCGGGTGGAGGGGGTCCTCGGGGAGCGGCGGAGTGATGGGCGACAGCGGCCGCAGCAGGTGGTCCGAGGGTGCCGGCATCGTTTCCAGCGTGTACTTGGACCGGCGCTTCTTGAAGGGCGCGTTTTGCTCTGTGATACAGAAAAATGGGCACAAGGAAAGACGTTATTGTTTGTGACAAATGAATATAAAATGATGCCAAACAAAACAATCGAAAAGATATACGTATAATATTGGTAAAATATATAAATACAGGTATAGATTCAAATGTGAGCAAAATACACAATGCCTTTTCGTGTATGGGTGAAAATGTACAAATATCATTTATGCAGGTTTTTCCATTGTTTTATTTTGTGGACATTTTGATGTGCTTCTCTTAATTAAATATACATGGTATTCTTTTATATTCCTGAACGTGATTTGTATATTTTCATAAAAACATATTTTTCATTATTTTCATATTTGTCTTAGCATGCACAGCTGGTGGTACTCTGCACACCTAGAATTCACACTGTAATTAATACATTTTTCGTAGTTTCTAATCATGTAATCCTACTTAATGCTTTTTACATGGCCTTTGTTGGCTGCATAATGTCTAATACCACACATTTGCTTGACTCGTATCTACATCCTATTTTTCGTTGCTGTATCCGACATAATTTGCTGCTGCACCAACCCGACTTCCCCGCGGGGATCATTAAAGTTTAATTTAATCTTAATGACACAAATGCAATTAACTAAAGTAAATTCCAGGGACAAAATTAGCTTCTGACCAGCTCCAGCAGTATAGAGAGGACCAAGACAGAGTGTGTGTAGCAGTGAGTGAGTGGTCTAGGTGGTTTCGTACCGTTGGACAGGGGGTTGGGAGTGGATCTGCTGCTGGTACTCTGCTGGGACGAGGTGGACTCCGTGCCATCCTCCATGCTAGCCGAACAACTCTCATCCTCCGCTTGCTTGATCCACCTCTGTGTGTCAGGACAAAGCAGCAATAACAACATTAATGTGTGGTTAGAAAGAAAAAAGAAAAAAGAAAAAAAAAAGACTGAACTGATTTCTCATCAAGAAACTAAAAACAAGAAAAAAAGAAAAAGAAAAACAATGCAGCCAAAAACTGCAACAATTTTAGGACCAATGGAAACAAATATGTAAAAAAATAAAAATAAAAAAAAAGCCTCAATTTAAACTGATGACTTTTTATAATGCCTAGTGAAATAAATGCAAAAATGGAACCCACTTTATCAAAATGTAGGTCTGACCTGACTGATTTCCCACCAAAAACAACAGTGCATCAAAAATAAAAACTGAATTCAAGATTAAAAATGCTATACTTAACTGTACAACTGCGACTTTTAAAAGTCTAGTATTAGCAGTATCACCAATCTAGTTTTTATAGGTGACTATATAATCCATGGCACCCTGTCCTCCAACAGTGCTTTGCTCCATTACTGACCTTCTTGTAGCAGCCGTAGGTGCCATCCATCTGGAGCGGGCGGGGCCGCCGTCTCTCGGGGTTGAAGGGCGAGCCGAAACGGACGTAGTGTTTGGGTGTGGTGCAGATAAGCGAGGAGTGGGACAGGCCCGGCAGCATGTTGAGGGTGGTGGCCAGCACCGTGGGGTCGGTGGTGATCCGCAGGGGGCGCTCCACTGGCACCTCCTGCTGGACCTTCTCCCCTCCAGGGACCTTATCATTCAGCCACTCTGTCACCAGGTACTGGGACCAAGCAGAGCCATGAAGGGTTAATATGGTGTTTAAGTTGAATACAGGTAATCATAACTAAATACACGAAGAGACAAATCTGACTCAAACATGGCAACGACATCAAGTTTTTACAGGTTAATAACCAGTTAATAACCAGTTTTCCTGTGCACATAAACCATGATAGTGTCTACATTTTTGCAATGCAGAAGGCTTAAACAAACCCCAATCTTTTATCCAGTTGATGCCAGGTTCGATTTTAAGCATGTATTTGTTTTCACGGTGTGAGGAATTGCTGCAGGAACTGCCAGGATGCACCCAAATCCCTTTTATAAGCCAACATCAATATTTTTTGAGCTCTAAAAAAAAAGAGATTGCACTGGGCTATTGGCTTTAATTAGCCAAGATGACAACTACAGATGTCTTCAGGTAAAAGACAGCTAGAGTCTCTACCTGCCAAAGGAATGATAAGGAAATAAGCAGAGAAATACCATCTCTGAAAAATCTGGTGTTTCTCAATAATTAACTAGCCTTCATGTCACATCACTGGCAAAAATGCAATTTAAAAATTCTTGATTGTGTGCAAGTTCATAACCAACCGCTTGAGACCAGAAAAATATGTCAAAGAGCATGGTTGGATTTGGCCACCACTGCATAAAAAAATACCCTCACATTTATCTGTACAAAGATCAGTATCCACAAACCTTCTTAGTCTTGGGATAGCGCACGTTGCTTCTGTTTAGGCAGGCTGGGCCTTGACCATCTGCATCAGGGAGCTGACTGGACCCCAGGCTGCTTTCCCCCAGGCCTACTTCAGCACCAGGTAGACCCTGGGGTCCTTCCTCTATCAGGGCAGCACCCTGCTCTGCTGCTGCCGCTGCTGCCGCTGCCGCCGCTGCAGCTGCTGCCTGCTGGGCAAGGGCCTGCCGCTGCCGCCGGGCACGCTGCGATGAGCTGGAGCGGTAACGAGAGATGCGGCTCTTGGGCCGGGGCTTCGTGGAGCGAGCTGGGGGAGGTTTAGGGGGAACGGCTGGGGCAGTCAGGTTAGTCGACAGGGGGGATGGGCCCTTTTCAGCCTCTACTGCTGCTGGTTCCTGCAGGGGAATGTGATAAAAATGGGAAAAATATATGAAAGTCTTGCCAAAACAGGGGATAACATTTAAAAGAAAAAAAAAACACTGCGGATAAAATTCTCCAACTGACCGTGACATAGGTGGTACGTCGGGTACTGACCCCCACCCCAGTGTTGTGGGCCGTGGAGGGGTTTCCCCCAGAGGGGTTTCCAGCCCCATCCTCTGGCTCCACACCCTCCTCCTTTATATCTTCTCCTCCCAGTCTCCTCCTCCGCTTGTCCAGACTGTCAAATGCCTAGACACAAATAGGGAGGAGGAGTTGATGAAAGATAAATCGACAAATTTTGCAAGCCGAAATCCGACTTCAGATTCACTGATAACATGGCTTCAACTGAAAACTACCACCATACTAAGCATGCATAGCTAACAAAAGTTTTTTTTGGACTCATAGTTAAAATGGATAACATACTCTCTTGCCAGAGAGGATGACACCATTCTCGTCCACCTCTCCCTCCTCTCCTTCTTCCAGCTTCACCTCATCCAGGACTCCCTCCTTTGCAGCACAGATAGATGACAAAATGACAAAGAGTCTCACCAAGCATGGAAAATAACTAGAGTTCAACTGAAAAGGGTTTTTAAAGCCCAATACCAAAAACTGCTGTTGTAAGTTTAACACTGCCAACTATTATATTGTGCTGATGTTCAATATCTTTAAAATTGACCTTTTTCATGCCAAAACCGTTTAAAAAAATCCAGGATCTGCCCCAGAATTTTATTCTTGGCAACATGGAAAACAATCTGAGACCACATGTAAAAATGTCACATCAGCCACACATCCTATGTGGCATGCCACACAAACAAACAAAACACATGGTGTTCACAGTTCACTATGTCCCCAAAACCACATACCATAACAAATAAAAAAACATGCAGAGACACCTACGCAGGCTGTCATTTTAGAACACAAAGTACACAAATTAAAAAGACACACCTCTGTGTCACTGGTCCCCTGCAGCTCTCGGGCCTCTGGATGCTGGTCGAGTGGCTGGTTGCTGTCATCGGAGGTGCCCCCGGTGGCCATGCAGTCCTCCAGCTCTCTCCTCCGGGCCTTCCTCCGCCGAGTCTCAGCCCCCACCAGAGAGGAGGGAGCTGGCAGGGAGGGGGGGCACAACAAGCTCTCCCTGGGGCTCAGGTTGTGCTTCTGCACCGGGCAGTTCTGGTTGCCCTTATGGCAGGCACAGTCCACTTTGTAGTTGCTGGTGGTTTGTTACAAGAGAGGAGAAATGATGATTACAGAGGGGAAATGCCAAAATGCAGAGCCAGTTCTGTTGCAGCAACAAGGCAAACAAGACAATGCTCACTGAAAAGGGAAATCGAGAGATGACCAAAGTTTTGTTTTTTTCCAGGGAGATTCTTACAAGTATTTGTAATTTGAAACCATTTTAATTTTTCATACTGAGATTATGTTATAGAAACATGGTTGTGCAACTATGATTTCAACATGCACAGACCAGTAGACCATCAACTCACAACAACACCAAGGCAGTTTGGCATCTGCTGCTATTAGCCCAAGTGAGTTAGTTTATATAGGGGTTATAGTTTTCCATTCAGTGGATTTCAGAGACACAACAGTATGATCGGTATAAACTGGCATAGGCAATGTAGAATAGTGACAACTAATTTGACTGCAGTCACCTACAACTAAAATAATGGCAATTAAAATCTGACATTACTGACCAACTATTGAACTCGTAGTCAAATCCAATGGTGACCTCAGCGTCCTTGGTGATTTGTCTGACAGCGTAGATACACAGGTGGATCATGCCCTCGGCAATCATATGCCGGACCTGGGGAACAGGACAGATGGCTGAGTAATCTCTTAATTCATAACACTATCCTGAAAGCAAAGCTGGCAACAAAGCAGCCTGAAACAACTCCAGCGGCTAAGTGGAAACAAAAGGATGCTAGTGTCTCAGAGAACTGGTACTGCTGCAGTCAAATGTAAAACCCTTAAATGTCTGACCTCAGCGTTGGGCGTACAGGACCTCCTGATGAATCGTGCATCGTTTCCAAAGGTCCGAGCATCCACACACATCTCTACCTCATTAAACTTGGAGTAGAACAACACAAAAGGGTAGGGTCTGGAAAAATATAATGCAAAATGGCATTTAAGGCGGGAATTAAAATCTACTTCAAGTAAGTCCTCTTTGGAAATCCAAAACCTCATGTGACAAACAGGAGAAAATTCTTGTACTTGTAACCAGACAGATATTTTGTAGCTCATATATTGAGGATCCTTACTTTTTGAAGAAGTGCCCGTTGACCTCAAACTGCTGTTTGAGCATGACTTTGCCCCGGTACTCAATGATTAGGGTGTCTGGCTCCAGGTTTTTGGCTGCTCGCAGGATCTTCCTGTGTTTCTGCACTCGTGTTACCCGGCCTAGTTGGAGCTGGAAAAAAACAAACAAAACACAAACACAAATTATAAGCCTTCAACTGCAAGAATGGAGGTAATATCAGAAAGAGTAAGAACTTCTACCAACTGATGTAGCCACTACTTTTTGAGTATTTCAGTCTGGTTGTTGTCCAATACTGTCAGCTATGTAGCATCAAACCTTCACTCTTCTTCCTGTAATTGTTCAGCTAAAAACAAAAAAAAGTGATTGATGTCCTGAGCTTTTCTCAACTTTAGAAGGCACTGTGCTCAGCCCAGTGCAGCATCCTCTTCCAAAATGGGAGCTTTCCATCTGCAGCTGTTGTCAATTTACTTTAATGTAAAAAAGCTGCTAGCAGTCTGAAAAATGTGTGAGCACAGTCTAAGTTTCAGCTAAGGTTCAGACCGACCTGCATCTGGGAGCTCAGCACTGTGTTGTTACAGGCCAGCTCGGTGCGATTGATGGTGTCCATGGTGTCGGCCGAGGCATGGATCTGCGTGTTTGAAGGCGGTGTCGTGGTACCGCTCTCCGTCTTGGAGACGGTGGTGCTAGCAGCCCGGTGCAGCTGGAGCAGTGTCTGCACATCAGCACTGTACTGGTTAGCCAAGGCCTCCTCGTACTGGTCTGTCCACTGGCGAATCTTGGTCTCCCAGCCCTCTGCCGTATTCTCGTCCAGCACACTGGCCTCTGTCGTCGAGTTCTGGACAGAGGAAGAAACAAAGTGCACTGCAGTTGGGTTTTGCTTGTGATCCAAGTAACTCTGGAGATGAGCAGCCTTACAGAAACAGAGAAGGGAATTGGATTGCTTTGATGTAAATAAAATAAATATCTCAGGTTAATGGCAATCTTACCTTCATCCGCATGGACTTCCTAGAACCCTCTCTGAAGGCCTGAAAGACAAAGAAACGAACACATATCAATACATACCAAAAATGTACTTTTTCAGCCCTGAGGACCATAATATTGGGGAGAACTCATTCATTTGTGAGAGACACAGTGGCTCAAAGGTCTGAACTGCCACAATGAGAAGGTCTTGTGTTTGAATCTAAGCCCTTTGCATGTTTTTTCCATCTTAGTGTGAGTTTCATTTGAGTGCTCTGGTTTCCTCATACAAGTCTAGACTCTAAAATGTCCACTGATATAAATGTGAGCATGCTGCTGTAACACGAGAATTTCCTTGGTTGGGATCAATACAGTATATCTATCTATCTATCTATTACATGTGCTTATCTGTGTGTGTGTTAGCTGTGTGATGGACTGGTGACCAACATTGGCTATTCAACAATACTACCAACATTTTTTTAAGTGAAACTTCTGTTAGCTGAAAGTTATTTTCTGTGGGAATTTCGTAAAGCATATTCAGTCATTACCCCAGATAATCTGAATAATTACCAGCCCCACCAATTTCTTTGACAGCTTGCATACCTTGACTTTTTTGCCCTTGGGCGCTCCGCGAGCTTTCTCCGTACTCTTCTTCCTCTTTTTGGATTTGTTCCTCTTGACCCGGTTGACGGTGAGGGTGATGCTGGTGGGCGTATGCTGGGTGGCGGTATAGGAGATAGTGGAGGGTGAAACCTCCTCATCACCACTCTCTGTGGCACTACTCTCCCCAACTACCAAGGAAACACAAGCAGGTTTATTAGATTTTTGTAGAAAATTTATTGCAGAATGACAAAGTGAAAAGTGAAAGAAAAGTCAATGAAATTAAGTCATTTAAGTGACAATGGCCTACACATTGATCAAACCATTTAAGAAACAATTTAACATGCTAAAAAAAAATTAGAATTAATGTACCTGACACATTTTCTGGTTTCCTGTGCTGGCCTTCTGCTCCTTTCCTCCTGTCCAATCCCCTACAAACCAAAAAGATTTAATAAATGACTCAAATGTTGCAAAATATCAAAATACAAATCCAAACCCAAGAACTTACATCAGCTTGACCTAATTTTTGATCATGCCCAGTTCAGAAATCTTTACTTTTAAAACTACATGAATCTGGGAGTAATACATTAAAGGAAGAATCCAGCACTTTCAAGGCCCTCTATTCAATGATTTTCAAGGACCATGGGAGCCCTGTTTAAATGAGATGGATGCTTTACTCTTCTCACATTTTCTCTCTTCTGTCTTTGCTGTTTCCTCTCTGATTTGCTCCTCCCTGCTCTCCCTTTTCCTGTCTCATTTCTCTCTCTCTCTCTCCTTCCTTTTTAATGTCAATTTAATTTATGTGATGTTGTATGTTTTATGGCCTGTCCTGTCTGCAGCTCTTTTTGTTGTACCCGTCTTAGCCAGGCCTTCCTTTAGCATGAGACTCTTAATCTCAACTGGTCTTTGATTATGTTTTTTAAATGGCAATGGATTCTACTGGCACAACACTTTTGGAAAAGTTGTTCCAAAGTCTATGGGTTGCAATAGGGATAGCATGTTCACAATATAGGGAAACTGTCTGATCAGGGCACCTTAAGGAGCCGAGAGCTGTTGCAAGGGCATAATAGTTCAGACATGTACTAATTTGTAAGACCATGCAGAGCTAAACCAATGGCGAGGTCTTAGGCCAGTGCATGGGCGCCAGATGAGAAGTGATCTGGCTCATCTGAGATGTATTTTGATCGACTGCAGTTGTGTATGGGCCAGCGTTTGACTGGTGTTGCCATGATGAACACATTTTCACCTTGACAATTTCTTGCACAACTCTATGAATTTTGGTTGCATGTCTCTCTTTATTAACTCTCTTAGTAAAAATGGATCAATATTTGTCTTCTGGTACCAGCTGTGTCAACCAGTCTGCTTGAACTGGGATCCAATTCAAGACACAGTGAACTGTGTGACACTGTTCAATGTTTTTAGCTGTTCTAAATCTAATCTACACTTTATCCACCTGTATTTGGCATCTGGAGGTCAGGCTAAAACATAATTTCAACTTGAACACATTTAGTAAAAGTACTGAATGTGTAAAAATTAAATACTGCATTCAATATTTTTCCATCAAGTATCCATAGAATTTCTGTTTTTACAACAACGCCATGGCTGATACCAAACAGAGTTAGGACAATCCAGTAAAACTGAGTTAAGGCTGTGATCCAGGATCCTGAGTGGACAGGTTGTGGCCCTCTCACCTGCAGTTGTCACACTTGATGAGCAGGCCGTCCGGCGTCAGGCTGCAGTGGCACCAGCCAGCCACGGCCCCGTCCTCCTCTGAGGAGCTGTCACTGTCGGCTGAGTTGTCCTTGGTGGCGTCGTGATAGCGGGAGCTGCGCACCACGCCGTTGAGATCCATGCGGGGAATGATGGTTTGGGAGAGCGGGGAGGCGGGTGGGGTGGGGGGAGGGGGCGCGCCATAGTTGTGATCCTGACAACACACAACGGAAGACTGTTGCATCTTCAAACAACGGGTGTTCAGGCAAAAAGGGAAACGGAAAATGGAGACGAATGAAAATGAGGGCAAAAAAAGGTATGTGAAACAGTACAGCTGTTAATAATGGAAGTAAGTGTTGCGGTCACAGAAGCCTAGCGCTCAGGTAGACTTTGAAACCCATAACAAACTAATAGTGCCAGTCCTGTTTTGCATTTGCTTTGTTCTTTTTCCAAAGAACAAGCAACATGAAGCATGACTGGGGGTGTTACATGCTCTTTTTGAAAAGGTTTAGTTTGGCAAGAATTGGGATTTTTCAATATTGATGTACTTCCAACTATCTAACACGCAAGTAACACAAGTAAATGTGTGTTTTATACAATGAATTTAACTGTGATGCTATGATCCCAATTGAGTCTGTAGGTTTTATGAGCTGTATGAACTCACAGCATACGGTAGTCCCCGATACCCATGACTCTGTGCGCTCCCACAGCTGTGGCTGTTGTAGTTTTTCTCATTCACGGCAGGGCTTGCTTCCACTGACTCAGGGCTGGGACAAGGACAGGAAAACAAATATGATTAGCGAGAACACAGATGAAAGAAGAAGCAACTAGCAAACAGTAGGCGGCAGCAACTAAGCTGCTACAGAGATTCAATGTAAACAGCTGTCTTTAATAAAATAATACACCAAGTCGTCAGTAGGTGGCACCATGACCCAATACATTGCCATTATGAGGGAGCCTGGGAGAACAGCAATTCAGGAAATGGAATGTGGGCCGCCATTACGTTATGCAACTCCCGTTGCCCTTTAGCTGAGGTCTGGCCAGACAGAGAGCAACCTTGCCTTCACCTAACAGACTGAACCTCTTATAATGCTGGAGCAAACTCAAATGTCAAAAGAATCAAAAACAAAATTTGTTACATTCAGATTTTCTAAATGTCAGCAGAGTTTTTTCCCCTCATGCTGGAGTCACTTCCCCTGATTGAGGTTTGGAAGAAACTAAAGGGGGCCGCGGACAGGGGGGAGATGGCAGGGAAGCCTGATCCAGCCAACTGCATTCCACTCAAACTCAGTCACGTAAGCAGGCTTACCTACAGAGTAGTGGCAACGCCTGCTCTTACTTAAGCTGTCTGTGGCCATTTCCTCAGACACTGTTCAGCACAGCTCGGCCCTGATGTGGACACGTGATAAAGGTCTATTTCCGTTACACAGCACTCAGTGCCTCATAAAAATGATTTCATCTTCCAAAAGGTTTCAAGTTTACATACAGCCTGACTGAAGCACTCGTTTATCTCCTTTATTTCTGTCTGGCTATGGCTGCTCAGGCTTCACTTCCCAATTCCCGTTTCGCCAACATATTTTGTGGAGATGACAAAAACATGCTAATAGGCATGTATTCAAGGAAAACATATTTTATCAATTTGCATAGAAATTTGATGGATGTAAAGAATTAGCGTCACTTGGTGAACATATCCTCTTTTTTGTGGATAGTACAGATGATACTAAAAAGGGGTTCTCTTTTTTCCTTTGACAGACCCCAACTTGGTATTTGGATTTTTTCTGAGCATTTCTGTTGTTGATTTAGAACTGAACTTTACACCTGTCTACAACATCGGAGGGACTCCTATGATTACAACAGTCCAAGAGTTAACAAACTTTGGATTCACGGTTTGGACCCCCTTGCTGACTTTCATTAACCTGTCCATGTTTAGTGATTTCTTTACTCAAACACTGACAACACTTACTTTTTCTGGGTATCCTAACAATTTCTGATGAACTGAATTACAGTGAATTAATCTATTCCTCATGTTGACCTACTGGAAACCCCTCAAGAACCCTTGGGCCTCCCAGCACCCTGCTTTGAAAACCACTGCACTAGTCTAGCCACTAATACAGACCATTGACCACAGACAATGAAATTAACCTATTCCTCATCTGCTGGGGACACCTGGGATGTTCTCAAGGACACTTACAGGTCCCTGCTGCCCATCTTTGAGGTAAACAACCCCCAGTGAGTACTCACTCTGATCCAGCAGCCATATCTGAGTAAGACGTTTCAGGTGTGGTGACTCCCAGCGCGATTACTATGCTCATGACGTCCAGCACAGCGACGCGTGGGAGGGGGGGAAGAGGGGGAAGGAAGAGGGGGGAGGGGAGGGGAGGGACGGGACGGGACAGGGGGGAGGAGGAGGTGAGGTGAGGATGGGAATCACAGGTTCCCAACTACAGCGACAGGCCACTCTAGGGGTGGGGCACCGTCGAGCCGCAGCCCACGGCTCACGGACATGGGGAGACCTGGGGAGAGAGGCGAGACGCATAGTCAGCTTGAATACAGTCAAAACATAAAAAACAAGCTTCGTGGGTCAGCATGTTGTGTGGTTCAACGGAAAAAACGCCACTCAGGATTTTTTCCTTTGAGGTTAAAGGCAGAATGAATAGGACTTGTCGGTTGCAGTTTGTAAACACGACTTTCAAAGTTACCCCTCCTCCCTGGCTAAGCTAACCGCCGGCAAGGAGTTTTTGTTTCCTAGGATAGCAATGGAATGATCATTGGCCCGCCGGCACCTACCTTCCCAACACAAAACAGGCTAAAGTCTTGTCGCTCTTCATCCCCAACCTCCTTCTGTGCTCGCCAGCAGGTGAAAGCCAACCCCAGATTCACTCTCGTTGTGGAACGAGCTTTGTCTGCTTGGCGTTTTGCCTCACTATATTTCCTTTTTTCTTGACGCCATGTATGCCATTTCCATAGCTTCCTCTTGCCATGCTTACGATCTGGCACTTTGCGCTGTTATTGGCTGGCAGCTACACACCCACTGCCCAAAGGCTGACGCCCAGAAATGTCCCAAAAACAGCAAAAAAAAAAAAAAAGAAAAAGAAAAAGAAAATAGAGACAGAGGGCAGGGTCTCTGCAGAAACACACACTGCCACACAATTCTAGTGGGTCTGTTATGAATCTAGTCTTCTTTTTTTCTTTTTAAAGGAATATCCTACTCATTCTGCCTTTAAACTGATAAAGGCTATGAAGACTAATACAGACATTTTTGGACTAACATTAAGTTCCATCACACTGATGGTGAATGACAATGACTGACCAATTTCTGACATTTGATTAAAAGCCAAAAAATCTGATCATCAATTAGGCTAATCGTTTAAGTCACTTGTCAATTAAAATGTCACATATTCCACCTTTACTAAGATCACTAAGATCTATATCAACCATACCTCAATAAATGAGGGGTTTCAAGAAAAAATCTCAAACATCTGCTGATTCCAGCTTAGCTGAGAAAATGAAGATGCTAAGATTGTCTTACTTTTCTGCATATCATTGTGAAAAAATTACTTTGGGTTTGCTGCTGGTCAGACTAAGGAAGCATTTTGAGGACATCAGCTCTGCTAACTTCCCAGGAGCATTTGTTATTGTTTTTTGACACACAATACACTAAATAACTGATCGACTAATCAAAATACAACCCATTGCTTAATGAAAACAATCATTAATCTCTGTCCTAAATTCATTTCTTATTGCTTTTTAATTAATTTGGTTTCAATTTGATGAAGCAGCAGATTTTGATGCAATAAAACACTACTTAGTGACCAGCAGCAGAAGCCAAACCCACAAGGAGCGGCACACTCAGCTCAGTCAACAAGTAACTCAATACCAGCAGGCCATCTTGGAGCCTGGAGCAACAGGAAGTCGCACTGAACTCGTTTTCAATAACAGCCTCCAAAAAGTCAGGAATTAAGCAGGAAATGTTGCTTAAACTGGTTTCATAGATCTCGGTTTCAAATCAACAGAGGGGAGCATGCTGCATACTGCTTTCTGTTTACCTAGTGAAGCACAAAATGATGAAGGCCTGTTCAAGCATGGAAGCAACCAAGTCCTCCTTTTGCCAGGGGCAACAACATCGTCTCAGTTGAACATTAACACACAGAGGGCTGTCATGTCCACATACCCACAATCAACACAACGCGTCAGAGCACAATCATCCCAGCATCCCTAATGAAGATCCAAATTTGCTGAGTCATGTTGACAAAGATGGCTTTGTGTGAGGAGTGGCTGAGAGCTTTTATCTGCCCTGTCTAAAATGATAACTGGATATGGACATAGTGCTGCAGGACTGTCTCTTGTCCATACAAAGGCTTCCAGTATAGATAAGGGGGAGGCTATTCAGAGAACAGAAAAACAACCACGGCTCTGCTCAAAACCAAGCCACTCTTTGGGATTACCAAGGAGAAACAGCAGGGGGCGCCTTCCTCCCAGACGGCCTGGAGGGGTGAGTCATCCGACATGAGGCTGGGCCCTCTAGTCATGTGATCACACACTGCTGAAACACTGACCCACACTCCTCTGCTCTCTCTCACTCTCTCGCTCGCTCATCCGCCCAGGCAGACGCAGAGCTAGTAGGCTTGCAGGCAGCAGCGCCGGCTGCAAAAAGAGGAACAGGGCCTTCTGTGCTCCTTTCACACGCCGAGGAGAGGATTTGGCTTACAGCAAGGTCATCCCTCGGCCAAACGCATGCAAACACAGTCTCCCACAAACACTCTGCTGATCAGATTCACCAAAACACGAGCCTGAGCGGCAGAGGATTCCTCTCACAACAGGAAATTATGAGCTTAAGACTTCAAAAAAAAAAAAAAAAAAAATGAATAAATAAATAAATAAA
Organism: Myripristis murdjan; assembly: GCF_902150065.1. NCBI lineage: Eukaryota > Metazoa > Chordata > Actinopteri > Holocentriformes > Holocentridae > Myripristis > Myripristis murdjan. The sequence goes on from NC_043984.1 coordinate 32,641,924, forward strand.
CAGCCCTGACATAAAAACACAAGCTGCCTGAATTGCTGGTTTATTAGAAGAAGTCATCCAAAGCAGCGGCAGCAGCAGCAACAGGATGTATGACATTTCTGTAGCAGCCCCCTGGCTACAGCCGGCTGTTGCCCTCGCCCTCCAGCGCCCAGGCAACCACAGTGAGGCTGGGGACTTCCAGTAATGTCAAGGTCAGTTCACCCTGCTCGCTGCCAGAGAACACAGACAACACGGGGTAGGTAGGAAAAAGAATTATCAACGTGCTTTCTTAATTTAAGCTAAAAGGTCTGGGTTTCAAGGAGTGCAGAACATTCTGGCACATCACTGGCCTCAGACAAACAGCCTGCTAGCCAACAACAAAGACAAACACTGGGAGGACAGATTTTGGCTGAGACCAAAACAGGAATTATTTTGCTCCACTTCAGTTGTGACTCACTAATTTTAAAAGAACAGCTCGGAAGGCCGCACTACAGAAGGGTTAACTGTAGTCTGTGACGCACCGGTTGAGATGGCGTGGAGTGGGTCCCATGGTGCCCCATCCACAGCCTTTATGAGAACCACTTGGCTGTTTATTAGCCCTGTGGATGATCCCGAAGTCACTGAAATAGCTACCTAGCTCCAACTCCAGCCCACAAAAGGGAGTCACTCTTTGGGCCTCTTCCAACAGAGCCAGACGGCGAACTGGGGAGGTAAATTCCATACGAAGAAGGAAAGTCTTTCTTTACCTCTCTCTCTCTCTTTCACCCTCTTCCACCTCCCCACCCCACCTCCTCCCTCCCTCCCTCCCGCCCTTCCTTCCTTGTTCGTTCCTCTGGCCATGAATACCGGGCTCAAATTACCAGCGGGCTCAACAAAGTCTTTTCACTTCTACTAGAACAGAGGCCATTTTGGAGAGGAGCCTGAGAGGGAGGGATACACACACACACACACACACACACACACACACACACATATACACAAAATGAATAGCACAGAATACCCTCTCTCTCTCTCATTATCTCTCCCATATCTCTCTCTCCCCTCGCTCCTTTTCAACACTCCAGTCTTCAAGTATTATTCTCCCCTCCTAGACATGTTTTCTACCGTTGTGCGATAAATTATTTGATTCCCCTTAATATTTAAATGTGTCCCTGGAGTGATACAGTGTACGCATGTCGTCATAGTGAGCGGGACAAACACATCCAACCATGCATGCAAACACGCAGCAGCTCAGAGGCTTTTACACACACACACACACACACACACACGTATGTGCACGCACGCACGCACACACACAATGCCACGCCTCACCTCAACCGAGCTCGGCAAAGCAAGTCCTGTAAGCATTGGATAAAAATAACATACTGATAGAGCAAAAATAGTCAGGCACGCCAACGTGTAGATATGCATATACACACACCTGCTTACACCCCCTCTAGCACTTTGCTTATACACAGTCATATGGGGCTGAAAGAACAGGTGAAACAGGAGAACATAAGAACATTCACTATAGGCCTAGGAACCAGTTTTCCCCCAGTGGGAAATCCCCAAAATGAGAAAAAAAAAGGCAACTGAGACAGGGGAAAAGGCCTCAGGCATGTTGTCATTCAGTGACTTATTTCACCAGCTCAGTGACCTTGCTGTGCTGTTCACCATTAAAGGCTAATTTATGGTTTAACGTCAACATGTTGCCACAGCTACAGCGTGGGTGTCTAAGGCGGTGTGAGCATTTATAGTTCTGCACTGGTGATTCTGTGCATAGACCACCCAAAACACTAGATGTCGGCGTCATGGTTTATTAGCATGGAAGTAATAACAGAACTAGTCATCTTTAGATTCTCTAAAACACCTGCTCTGGGATTTTCTCAGCATGAATTCAGTGACATCTGTTGATCTTTATAGTTTGGGGATAAGGTGCCATACAAGTGAACTGGTTTGCAAAACCCCATGGCTCGTCTCTGTTCTACCTGCTCCATGATGTGTTTGCTTATCAGCGGACATCAACTGGATGCACGTAAAAGGAAATACAAATGGCCAATCACAGTACTTATGAGCCTTTTTCACACATAAACTCCACACAATGTGCAGAGAAAAGGTCCAGGCTTTAGGCGGAGTTGCCCTTTCACACAAATAGCACACAACAGGAGACTGTCCAAGTCAGATATGTTCACAACTTGTTGAATATTTTGGTAGTATCTGTTTTCAGTGTTGCAATTTTTAGACAGTCCCTGCACACTCACAACCAGGTGTACATAAGGCTGGAAGATATGGACATTTTATGACTAGTAAGTTCATAAAATATCATCTCTTTACTGTGTTGCAGCCTTTAAAACGAGGACATCACTCAATGTCAGATCTTGATATTACAATATCCAAAATACTAGATGATATCTAGTCTCATCACAATATTGATATGATATCAATATATCACCCAGCCCTTGCTGTACAAAGAGATCAAAGTTAATTGTCTAGCTTGGAGAACATTCCGGTTTGGTGAAAATTAGGTTGTAGCTCGTTATCTACTTTACTACGGCAGGAAAGAAGCATTGTTTGTGTTTTATCAATGCTTTGCTTATGAGTTATCGGTCTGTGAAGTTCAAATCTGTGAATATATTTCCAACCTTACTGAAATGAGCCAGGGTAGAGCGTGCAGGAGGTAGGACACATGCGCACTTGCTCGCTGTTCACACATGGCTCAACCACATGTTCTGCGGTCTTAGTACTGGGGCACTCAAAGGATAACGTGTGGAGCAACTGATGCGGACATTTGTCTTCACACATACAGCTCCTCCAGCTAATGTCGGTATAACTTGTGTCCGGTGCATATGTGAAAGGGGCTCTGCTCTTTCAACAGCGACACTACACCACATAACTATAAATCAGCCTCGAGACAGAGCCACAAGTTTTATATAAACTGCACAAATGTGTGTTAGATCAAAATAATATGGCTGGTGTTGGCCTTTTATTAAATATATCAGTTAGGTGTGTTAATACAGAGTGTCCTCCATGAAGTAAGGCTATTTGAAAATAGTCTCAAACAGTCCCATTATATAAGCATTTGATCATGTGTTTCTGTAAATGAATTTGTAAATGAAGTTGGTTTAGCAGGGTGCCTGCTAAACTGACCAATAAAATTTCATTAGTTTGGGTTTCAATGACAGTTTCAGTGTCCCATGATTGTCTAAATACTGTTTCAGAGGCTTTTCCATGAATCACATCTTGAAGTGAACACTAAATAGTTGGGAATTTTTGGTACAAGAATGGCCAAATTTAGTGATACTGAGTACTGACCCCTCCAGCTTCAATCTAAAAATGTCTGTTACTGGCCTTCAAAAAACCCATAACAGGTCAAACCCTCGTACACACACTTACAAAAGAACAATGACAAGCACAATGAGTCTATTTACAGTACTGAAATGGTTTATCCTGTGATGGCTTAGAAGAGACCTCCAGCAGCCTTATATACACATTGCAGGCACAGAGTTTGGGTCTGAACGGCATGTCCATGCTCATAGAGTGTCCACCTGTGCCTTGCCAGACCTCCACAACACATCCAGTCCAGTGAGATTACACCAGCCCCCTCAGTCAGCCCCCGCACACATGCTGGCTGTGCAAGGCAGGATATGAATATATCTCCCGTTCCCTGGCGCTGTGCAGGTTGAGCTGCACTCCCTGAGCTACAGCAGGAGGAAATTGAAGATGAAGAACAGGCAAATCAATAGGGCCTGGCTTCAAGACAAATGGGAAATGTGGCCACTGAGAAAGTACGGCTCCTTTTAGATCTTATTTCACGCTCACCCAAACACATTTACAATTTTCGAAAGATGTGAACATTCTCACACAAACACACACTGGAGAGATATATTAGCTCTTACGTGAAGGCAAAACTATGCCTGCTTTATCTTTGGGGAGGCATTTTATGCTCAACAATCTGGCCAAACAATAGTAACCAGCACACACTGTTATGAAAAAAGGACTAAGTCCAAAAACGAGGCTTACTGATGCAATAAGTGACTATTTATTCACACAATTGCTGAACAATCTGGCTATGTAACACCACCCTGCTTCATATGTCTCAAATGGAAAAAATAGAACCTAGATTTAGGCTTGCCAGAGTATAGTACATATGAATGGGTAAGTAAGATATATAGTCTTCCCTACTCATTCTGTAGGAATACATTGTTTAAATACTGTGTGAATTTCATTATCATTCAAAACGTATAACATTCCCATAAACAGCTAATTTTACAGTTTGGCCACAAAGAAAGGAGAATAAAAATGACAGCAATGAAAAATCTAGTAGTGTTACAGCAGCTCTTCAATCTCTATTATCTGCTCCAACATAAGTTGTCTTCCCAAGTCTTCTATGAAATAAATACAACAATTATATAACAGCTGTCTTCTCTGGATGGACGGTTTCTTTCCCACAGCAGCACAATCCTGGTTCCCCGAGCACAATTACACAGCACAGGAGCTGTGTGAAACAGATATGGACGCAGCACCGCCAGCTGAAAACACTCCTGGAACAAGTCGTCATCAGACTGAGCAACCGCTGGCCGGCCATTCAGACAATTACAGACAAAACCACACTGGAAAACCTGTTTTGAACATGTGTCAAGCTCAAAATGTCGGGGGGAAAGAACTGATAGATATGACACAATGGTGTGGGTATCTGGCACCACATTTTTAATAGACATTAAAGGGGTTGTTGGCAGAGTAATATCTTCACTAGATAACCCTTCGGCTCTAGTAGCGATGTGGCTGTTGTCGTGCTGAGCAGTGGAACGTCCTGGGAGCGCAGTGTGGCCTTCCCATTAACACAACAATGTCCAGCTGCCTGAATGGACCGGGACCAGACCGGGGATGAGAGACACACAATGGAGAACAAAGGCCGAGCGGGTGCTATAAGAGGGGCGGGTGGGGGGAGCGGTCGACAGCAGGGCCAGCATGACACAAAATCAATCATCTGTTTCAGAGCAAACAAGCCGGCCACTGTCCATTTGAGGCTCGGCAGTAACTTGGAGCAGTGGTTTTCAATGTGGAGTATGGGGACCCCCAGGTGTCCTTGAGGGACTTCCAGGGGGTCCTCAGCAAAATGTGGAACAGCTAATTTGAATGTAATTTAATTCACTAGAAACTGATCGAATGCAGAAGAAGTATGAGGGATCATCTTAATGTTTTTTTTCTTTCTGGACAAAACTCACCACAATTTGTCAGGGTTCACGTATGACATCTAAACAATTTCACCCTTTGAAACCTATGCCAACTCCCTTGATTCTTTCAAAAACATAGGGAAAAGGCGACTAGCAAATCAGCAAAATAATAATAATAAAAGAATTAGCAAATAAAAAAAATCAAATAAAGAAAATGCACAGAAAATTTGCCAACAAACACACAAACAAAACTTGAAAAAACGTAAACAAAAAATATGTAGTTATGTGTATTTAAATTAAATATTTCCACGTCAGATCAGCAATGCTGAATCAGATTTCTTGTGGTTGAGTGCTTTTGAAAAGTGTCTTTCACATGCGACATGCATTTAATACTCAATAAAACCCCAAATCTCTTTTGATAAGGGTCCCTCTAGTGCAAAATCACCTCAAATGGGGATCCACAGCTTATTGAAACTCAACTTGGGGGTCCAGAACAGGTAAACCCCTGGCCTTGAGGAGGAGAAAAAAAGAACGAGTGAGCTAGCTCTGCCTGTTTGGGCTTGACAAGTTGTGTCTGGCTCGCTGCTGCTTCTTCTTCCTCTTAGCTGCACAGACAGAGCTGCTGCTGCTGCTGTTGCCACTGAATTAACTGCTGTCAAGACTACCTCGCCAAGCCCAACGCAGCGGCAACCCTAAAACGGCATCCCGATTAAATAACATAAGTATTAAGCCTGAAAATAACTGACTCAATCTCCACTATGCTGTGTTGTCTGCTGAGATTAACATGTTGTATTTTGTGAGCCTCAGAGTCAGGTACACGGAGTCCTCATAAATGGCAGCATTCCCTGTAAGCCGTATCTGCTCCCAAATGTGGTGAGGGTGATTTTTTTTTTTTTTTTCAGAAGCTGTCTCGTTGTTAGATAAGCTCATGCTCTGGCATAACATAAACCAGAGACACCCTCTCTGTCTGTCGCCACGTGATCTCACTGCATGACAAACACATTTACATGACATTTCCATTTCCTCTTTTGGCTGACACTCTTATCCAGAGCGACATGAGGGTTGGCCCTGCTTCCACCTCACCACAACACTCACAGCACAACACACACAACACTAGCCAATGCTAGATTAGGAGCCCCCCCTCAGAAAAAAACAAAACAAAACAAAACATGAAAAAGAGAAAGAAAAAAAAAAGCACCAAGGCTGGGCAGCCATTTTGAATCACTGTAGGGCTTCAGTGTTTCATTCTGTCTCACTCTGAGTGTTAAGAGCTCAGGAAATTAAACATGACAAAACAATCTGCACTGTCTTGATAGATGATGGCCATGTTCTGGAGGGAGGTGGGGATGTATTGCAGTAAAGAAAAAGCGAGCATGTTTGGATAGTCATTTGAATAGCTGCCAGGAACAAATCTGGGTTTAAAAGGTTCAGAGGAGGTGCTCTATTTCAAGTCCAAACCAGTTTTAAGAGGACAAGTGAAGAGCCATGAAGAAAGCCTGTTTTATAGAAAAAGGGGAGAGAGAAAAAACATCCCATCCCTCTCTTCCCAACAGGAACCCTTTGCTCCAGGTGACGGGATAAGGGGCTTGTGAACAGGAAAAACCTGGCACCGGCCATTCGTTTCCTCTTTTGTTTTTAGCGCTGCTGCTGTGCATTATAAAACATGGCATCTGCGAGAAGGGTTAGGTATCGAGTGGCTTGACTGTGGCGCAAAAAGCTTTCCTTGGTTGTTTTTCTTCTTTCCTGTTCCGTATTTGCCCCCCTCTCCCCTCCCGCGACAACACCCTTTGAGCAAACACACTCAGAAACGCGCCTGTGGTTTTTGCAATCTTGGTTTCACCTGGCACAAGGCACTAAGTTAATCGGCAAGTATTCATCCCAGTCTCCTTTATTGTCCTGTTCTCTTACATGAGAGAGTGAGATTGTGTGTGTGTGTATGTGAGAGAGAGAGAGAGATGGGGCTGGGGGAGGGGATATGAAAGAGCAAAGAGAGAGAGAGGGTCAATGTGGTGAAACCTAAAATGGCTGCCTGCAGTTCAAAAGGTGGGGAGACAGAAACTCTGGATCTTACTAAGCTTTTTTTTTTGCTATTCACTCAGCCAACTATCAAAAGAGAGCCATGTTCTCTGTGAGAGGCAGTGAGAAAAAGAAAAAGAAATGAAGGACAGAATACATAAGGGTGTGATAAAACCAGAGAGAAAAAGAGAGGGGAGGGAGGGGGAGAGAGAGAGAGAGGGAGAGAGAGAGAGAGAGAGAGAGAAAGAGAGAGAGAAATCATAAGAGGGAGAGATGATTACGTAGATCGCCCGCCTCTCCCTTTCTCGGCCTTGTTTTTTTTCCCAGCCTCCTCCTCCTCCTCCATTATTCTCCCAAGAAGCCTTGCTCCCCGGCACAAAACAGAATTACCCAGCAGAGCCCTCTGCAACATCGCTCCCCCAGAGCTGAGGAATATCCGCGCCCCATTGGAGCAGCTCCAAAGCTCCTGGGCCAATGGGAGTGCACCAAAGAGGCAGGCGTCACAGCGACTTGTTTTTAACCCCGTTGTGCAAGACGGCGAGCAGCACAACACACAGCAGCTGCTGAAGAGAGGCCACAGAGAGGAAGATAGATGGATTGGTGCTTTATCCATCCCTGGGGGGAATTCAAAAAGGCAAAGACAGGAAAAGACTCACAAGCAGCGACAGTTTCTCACACACACGCACATCAGTATAAACAAATCCCAGCAACCTTGACTTGAAATCAGGGAGAAAAAATGTTTCAAACATAAATCACAGCTGGGAAAATGAAATATCATTTTTTCCCTTTGCCAAGGGAATAAAAACCTATAGGTAAGAGCAAACATGTCCTAAACCAAGATCATATCAAAACTATCATAAAATGGCTTGGAAAATGTTTTCTTTTTTTTTAATACAAATCACAGGCGAGGATGCACCATGAAGAAACGAGAGCGGAGCCAGCACCATTTTTTGCAGGCTGATAAAATGCAGTGAGGTGAAGCTACAGTTTGGAGATGAAATGCACATAACCGCCTCTTACTTGTCTCTGCACTCTGCATTTAATCCCTTTGTTCCTATACAGTTATAGATTCACAACACTGACTTCACTCGGTGTTCACATAGCCACAGCACACGCGCGCACACACACACACGCAATCTTATTAACATGTCAATAGCTACACCTGCCCTCCATGTAATGATACAGAATGTCATCAGCATGCAAATGGCAAGCTAAAAAGACAGGAGGTTTTTCTCCTCTCTTCCTATTCCTCACAGCAACATCCCCAGCTCCCTCTCTCTTTCTCCTCCAACCGTCTGCAGTGAGATAGGATCCTGTCTTCCTTGGTTGGAAATGGGCCAGCATCCTGCTTCACTCCCTCTTGTGCGAGCACACACACACACACACATACACAAACCAGGGTTTAAATTCTGTATGGCACGGTGAAGATTTTTTCTTTTCTTTTTTTTTTTTAAAGGACCTCAATCCAGGCTCATGTAGAGCACAGCCGCTCTAATGATCGGGCTTCAATGATTTCAGGGGCACGTCACCCAACAGTTAATGATTACTTGGTTTCTAACCGCCGAGCATATGTGCATGTGAAAGAGAGACACACAGAGAGACTATATTTCCTTAGTGAACGGAGAACTGGGCCAGACTAACCTTGCCTGTCTGCACATTCCTCAGATCTCCAAAGTTTCTGAGGCCCACATTTTAGGGGAAGGGGAGATTCCACATCCTTTATACATACAGACATACACACAAGTACAGTACAACGCTGCTCTCAATGACCAGCTAAGAGACCAAACACGCCAACAGACTTTCAACCAACCACTTTGACTCAGCGCCACTGGCACATATATCTTAAACATAATCCAAAGCTGCTTGCAAGGCCAGAAAAACCAACATGGCAGGTTGATTCAAACGAGCAGCAGCAGCAACAAGCCAGGCAGTACATTCTTAGCTTTCCCAGGGTGGCAGGTTGAGCTAAGAAAGCGCACCATTGTGTGCTTGTCTGTGTCCCAAATTCTCCTTGCATTTCTTAGGGGGCTGTGTACTTGTCTTTGTCTCTACTAGTGAGCACAGCGTTTGTTCTAGATAACAAGAAGGGTCAGGCGAGGGGGAATGTATGTGTGTGTGTGCGTGCGTGGGTGTTGGGTGGGTGAGAAGGGGAAAGGGGGTGGGGGGTGGGTCATGTTTCCAATGGTTATGAGTGGCCAGGTTGGCAGGCTGCAGTCCACACAGTCTATTAAAAGATGTGAAACATATTCAGAGAATGCGAGCCTCGACCAATGAAAACAAGGCTCCCCTCACTGCAATCTGGCTACCGACAGGCTTCAAGATCAACCAAAACATTTGGCGCTGGATGTACACCCCCAACAGGCCACGGGTGTAATCTTTGTACTTGTGAAGCAAGGTCGACAACTGCTCAAGAAAAAAAAAACACAATCACACAAAAACTCCTTTACATTTCCCAATCACAAATAGCTTTATTAAGTGGATTTTTTGTTGTTCTTGTTGTTTAACTGGTGCTAAGCTACAACACATTGCAGCAATGACCACAACTCTTCCAGTGCAGATATTGGGCAACCTAAAGGAACAAAGATCACTGGATATGAATTAATGCTGACCCCAGATTGTGTGCTCTAAGTCGGCACTGAAACAATCTCTTTCACTTTTAATGCGGGGAGATTTTGCTGACTGAGTGGGGAGAAAAAAAAATATGACTGAGATATGCCTCCTTCCCTCAAGAAAACGAATTAACGACACGTCAGACTCAGGGGTTGGTCACAAAACATTTCGCTGCGGTTAGGTCGTCACACATCCGGTAACACATTCATTGGCCCTAGGCAGGCAGGGAAACCAGGGCCGATAGAGCAAAACACGTCTACAAGTCTCTCTCCTCTCTCTCTCTCCATACCGTGTTTACTGCTCTGGACTCCGGACCGTCGGCCCAGAGCACAATGCAAGCCAACATGGTGCAGCTGAACAGGGAGAAACTAAAAGCTAAGGTTAGGTCACCGTAGTGGTGCCCAAAAATATGGGGGGTGATATACTCCATTTAAAAAGGAAAAAAAAAAAAAAAAAAAAAAAGAAAACTAAATATTTCTGTTATCATCAACTGCGGTTTTCAATGAGCTGCCAGTTGCCCTCACTATGGGACCGCTTCATTAATTACTCACACTCAACAAAAGTGATGAGTAATCTACATTGTGTAAGTGGGGAAAAAAGGCCCAAATCATGCGACCAGAATTTGATCCCAGAAGCAGCACTAATGGGAGTGGAGTTGAGAAGCCATGATTATCAAACAACGCGATGCTTTCTATAAACATGAGAGCATGAGATGCGGTGCTATCGTGGTAGGGGCTCTAACTTGGTCGAAACTTAGCTGCATTCCGGCTCAACAATGCCACAAGCAGTCACACACACACGTTGAAATAAAAAATGGAGGCTAAAAAAGGAAACGAGAGCTCCCCTCTAAAATACCACCCATTTCTCTTAACCGCCACAGAGGCTGGGGGTTGGTTGGTAGGTGGGGGAGGTGAAGGCGAATGAGAGCAGCAAGTCACTACTCAACAGATCTGTTTTTTTCTGATTGCTGGATCCAACACAGAAAAAAATATAAGCCCAAAATACAGGAAAAACACCAACCTTTCCGCTCGATTCACACGCCTGAGAAGTCAGGAATGTGGGCAACAGCCAGGAGCATTAGCATAATGTAAACACCTTCATGATGAGACACAATATTTCACCAAAAAATTAAAACACGCCTGACTTCAAAGACAAACCTAACGTTCAATCACCATCGAGCTGAGTTTATAAACACGTGTGCAATCACTAAATAGCAAAGTGATCGCGATCTTGACGTTGTGAAATCCTGGCTCGGAGTTAAGGACACAATCAACTGGACAACATCCAAAAAGTTGGCTAACTAGCTAGCATAGCATTATTACCTGTGTGTGCTAACTAACACACAGCATCTTGTGGCTTGAGATGGGTCCCTCCACTAAAGACTCAAAATGCAACTCGTGTCACTGGGTACCTAAATAAATTCGACAGTTTCGTGAAGCCATATCAACACTTAATACACTACTGTCAAAAAAAATAATATACGATATTGCGTTTTTGGCTCTAACTTAACAAGTTTGCACGGTACCTTGTACGGTCTGTCTGTGTGTCTACTAGCCAAATAGCTGGGGTGCATCTCTCTCCTGCTCTCATTTACAACTCCAATAAAAAATAAGCATTATTACGCGTGAATGCAGTTCATATATATTGTGCTGCTCATGTTGTTATGACATTGTAAGGTATGTCAGGCCACTGCAGCAACAAATTGTCGAAAACTTGCTCAACCCACCCTGCAATTAGACAACAAACCATGAGATGTATTATTGGTTCAAAAACGTACTCATGAGGCCAACCACTACAGATGTCTTAAGGTACTGAGTTATCACCTTAGCCAAGTTAAATTGACTGGGTTATTCATCCTAAACGGTGTGAAATATCAACTGAATGAAGGCCACCCTTGGTGAACTACTTGAGTCAGATTCCTGAAAACTGTTGCAGAATGGTGTGAGGAGCTGATGCAAAACATGGTTTCATGAAATAATGAATTATATTATCAAAGCACTGCTGTGGTAGCTGATCTATGGCCGAACCAAACAAGCAAGCCGACAAAACACAACACGAGGAGCAGATCAAAAACCATGGACGATGAGGTCCAGACAGCCAAGAGCAGCCCTTCAAAGGCAAAGGCAGCCCGCTAACAAGGTATGATTTTTAGCCAGCAAAGCCCCACCATCACCTGAAACTGGAAAAGAGATAGTGAGGACAACTAAACTTGTCCTAAAACAACTCAAGTGGGCTGCAAGCACTCAGCTAGCTAAGTTGGTTAGCTTGCTAGCTACCGTTGGCTTGGTTGAAAACATGGGGTTAGTGTCTGTTGTATTTATGTTATTGGCAATGTTATGAGCAAATAATAATACACATAGGAGTTACTCACCTAAAGAGACATTCCAACCCAGTACAAACAAGGCAGTTTCATATACAGTAGGAAGAACCTTCGAGTATCCCAACATCAAATCCAACCAGACCAGTAGGCCTGTGCCTCGGCCTCGGTGTCTCCTGTATCCTTTGCCCTTAAAAGTAGCTCCCTCTCCAGGGTTAGGAAACAAACTTCTCAGCGTCCCCCAACGCATATGCAGAAAGTTAAATTCCCCGTCCTACTCGGGTGCAGCGCCTCCATTGAGTGTCTATAACAGATCCCCGGTGATTTAATCCATTTATTGTAGTGTTTTATATATTTACAGTCGATATTTATACAGGGGTATATGCTGCTCTATGTGATATAGGGCTCTGGTTCTGTCTCGGGTCCTTACATTTCGCAGAGGCGCCCATCCCCCCCTCCTCGCCGGCATCGACCGCGGGTCCCAGCGAAACTGACACACAACCACGCCACGGGGTTTCCTAGGCGACCATGCAGGGGCTCTCTTTCGTTGGGCGGGCCCAGCGCGCCGCCGACGTCCCGCCTCCCTCCAAAAACGACTGGCCAGAAATATGTCAATCATTATGTAAACCCAACCAGGGACGCGCCTGATTGGTCACTTAAACCGCGATCTTTTTTTTTTTTTTTTTTTCGTCGGCTACGCAAAGACGGGGCGGGCTTAAAAATTCAGTTCAATCATGTTATATTATATGTACTGGGTAGCGCACACGCACACACACACACAGGCAAGGAGAGCCAGAGAGTTTGGATGGATTCGGGAGGGATAATTTTACACACAAAAAAGAGCGGATCTTGTGCTTTTCAAAAATGCTTTCGAAAAAATCTCGGGGGAACGCTTATCATTAAATGAAAATGCCGTGGGATTATCATTTGAAGTCGTTTATAGTGGGACTATTGTTGGTTTTTTTCTGTCTGTTTGAGGGGTACATTCATCTACAGTTGGAGGAAGCCGCAGTTTCATGATACCAATACATAGTAGCGAGCCTTAGCTACACGGGGTCTCTGGGGCCCAGTTCCAGGGACAACAGAGGCAGGGTCAGCCCCACCTATGTCAGATGAATGGAGTATGAGGTGTCGCTCTGGTAGCATCTGGTAAGGGGATTGGACAGGGAAATTGACCAGTGCCTCTTGGGTTGCATCTATTTATTACTGGTCCCTCCTCCTCCCATTTCCCCCGCTGTCGAAATCAGTCTCTTCATACACTCGCAGACACAAGAAAAAGGACTAACCCTGACGAAAATAGCCACATCTCTCTCTCTCTCTCTTCCTCTCTCTCTTTGATTTTTTTTCTTTTTAATTATAATATCAAAGTAATCCAGGGAGTCCTAACCAGGAGTGTGTTACAGTTACAGTGTTGGTTTACAGCAGACACTTTGCTGCATTCACTAAACTGAACTGTTACATTGTTTCGCACACTGCGATCCATTTATTTGCGGGCTAGAATAAATACTTTAAAAGATGAACGTGCACAATGACACGCGATTGGTTTCCTGTCATGTCATGGGACTCGGGTTGACGACTTTGGATTGGCCGAGATGATAAATGCCAACGTCATTTGTTGCAATGCATCGGCTGACGAGCGACGAGATTAGGAAAACAGAATAATAATAATAATAAAATTACTACATGGCCGGGTCTTCCATTGTAATAAAAGCACCAACTGAGACATAGCCGTTAAGCAGGATCACGAGACACATCGTGATGACATGCAGGGATAAATTTTTTAAGGCGTAATAACAAGGACGGGCGTCTGGGTGCGTTTCCTGCAAGTCACCATAATGTGCAGGGAGAACAAAGCAGGGCGAAGCGTTAGAGCTACAGATTCCCACATTACCCGCTGTCCCCAAGACGACTAAAAAAATAAATAAATAAAACTTAAAAAAGAAAAAAAAAAAAAAAAAAAAACATTTGCATTTATGTAAGTTTACATCATGCAAACGGAAGCAGTCGACGCGGCTGGTGTGTCGTAATTAACGCCATTGTTTCACAGCAGCGCGGAATCAAAAAGAAACATATATATATATATATATATATATAGATGAAGCAATAAACCAGTCAAGACAGTGTTTTGCAATTCTTTTAAAATAGCTATGACACTTTGTTAGGTGCCAACGTGCTATATTACATAATCAACGCAAAGTGACGGCAGAATAAAAGCGCATTCGTGTTTTATTAAATTGTATAAGCGGTTAAAGGTGCAGCTACAGACATTATATGTGTGTTTATCATTTATTTTCAACATGACTCAGCCACACAAGATGTGAAAACGAGAGCAATCCGATTTTTTCCCCCCTTCATGTTCTCTGGTGCCGCTCAGATATAACAGGATCGGTTTAATTTAAGGCGGTGTGACATTTGTTATTGAAGGAGTTTCCAAGTTTCCTAGCAAGCATGCTGTGGTAGACCGAGGCCATATTTCACAATGCTGCCATTGTTAGTGCGGTGAGAAAGCCCATGTCATGTCGCCCACCTAACCTTGCAGTGCAACACAGCACCGTTCAGCCCTCCACCACACAGCATGCACAGTCACGTACACCGAATCTATCACGTTTTGCACTTTTGTTATGTAAAAAAAAAAAAAAAAAAAAAACACATACACATACACATACACACACGCACATCAGCCTGCTCACATTACCGGTTATTCTGGAGGCATTTTTTTTTTTTTTTTTTTTTTTTAATTGTCTCCATGGTCTGAAACACTCAAAAAACAAACGATGGTAATAACACAGGAGGTATCAAAGTGTGTACATATTATTATTATTATTATTATTAAAATGGACACACATCTATGTGATTCCCATGGTCTCTTAGCATATACATTTCATATCGCATGCGTAGACACTGCTGTTTTTTTTTTTTAAGATTTCTGTTGAAAATAAAATCTACATGAAGGTAAGACTTCTGGAGTGGCGCCTCATGCCCACATGATAGTAGTAGTATTTGTTGCAGATAAGGACATTGGGACACACCACAGCTCACATATTGTACTTTGTATATTAATAAGACTATTGTTGTGCAAGACTTGTAACCCGGTTAACACAATTTGTCATACACACATTCTTACGCAATAAATTTATGCCATCCCAAGCTGTGGTTTACAAAATTCAGTATCGTAAACCATCCTTATCCACCATAGGTAGTCAGAGGGCATAAAGACGAGCCCGGCACAGGCCTCGACCAAGAAGCAACGTTCAACTCCTCAGCCACCCTCATGTTCTAGGAATTTATAACAGAGAAAGCTTCACGTTTTTTCTTTTGCATAAAGAAAAAACAATGCAACACAGTCCAGTAACTGTACAGAACATTAAGGATGGCACACCACAGATTATACAATATATGGCCTTAAGAGGCGTATGTAAACAAAATATAGCCATTTAACAATGATAAGTGATGTTATTGATTCTATAGGATAGGGATCTTTGGGAGAACAGTTGCATACAGACACAGTTATCATTTAAACATCGAAAATGAATGTTCACATATCAATCAGTTGCCCTTCACTGAGGAGTTATTAACTTCCACAGGGAGATCCTACATCTGTTATGGGTTTTATTACAATTATATAATGTGTTACAATACATTGCTCCTTGAATAACAATAACGATATTGGACAGCCACCAAAATGCTAGGTTCTATGCTTGCATCGTTTCCCCTGTATCTGAAATTGGAAAAGAACTCAGCAGATGGGATGGATTTTCTTAAAACATTTTGAAAACTTGGATGTCACTCTTCTATAAAGATGGCTTGTCTCTAAAACTAGGAAAACTAGGTCCATGTTTGAAAAAGAGAAAGGTCAACAGGAAAAATATATTTAAACTGCCTTCAACTCGTCCCCTCAGCGAGGACCTGTCCCTTTCCCCTGCTGCTCTCAGAGACCGCCCGAGCGGCTCACACAAAGACTGAAAGGGAAAAAATGGCCAAGTAGTGTTTGTCGTCTGGGGTTGGGGCATGTCTTGTTTTCCTCTTTTTTTTCTCTCTTCTTTTTTTAGGGTTGTTGTTGCGCTCTTGCATGCCAAGACCCTCCGTGCTGGGGAATAGTGCTCTCTGCTGGTTGCCTGAGTGGCACTGCAGAGCCGTGCCTCCACCGGGGGCTTTCAGTCCCTCAGAGCAGCTTCAGACTTCCAGTGACGTTGTTCACCATCTCCTCCTCGCCCATGATGGCCAGAACAGTGCGGGAGCCCGCCTCCACCTGAAAAACACCAGCAGGGTTACTGCTTTACTGCTGGGCTTCCCAAACATTTACACAACACCCCTTTCCCTTGAAAATCCACATTAAAAGAAGAATCCCTGTTGGATTAGTCTCTACTGTTGAATGGGATTCAGTAGAGAATTGGACAAATGTTTGTTCTGTAAATGGGGAAATAACAAAGGTGGGAACAGTGGAGGCTGAAATCAAATCATTCATTTGTCACTCTCCCCCCGGCCTTACTTGTAAACAATGAAACAAAAGTGAAATTAAAGCAGGCCTTATTTTTCCGGAGAGTCCCTGAAAGTACGTCACAAACAGTTTGGGAACCACCTTTTCTATGAACCGTCAGAAAGCCATTCACTTATTTTTTCTTTTTGTTTTATTTTCCTGTTTCTTGTCGTTTCATATAGCTTTATGTCATGAAAAATGCAGAATGTTGCTCAAGGATGTAGGAAATGATACAATTTTTTATTTTCTGTTTTTGAGTAAAAAGTTTGACTGCTTTTCCTTCTAGAAACCCTACACTGTTACTGTTCTGAATGCTTCTAAGTCAGTGGCTGAAACAAAGGACAACAATATAGTTGGACATCACCAAAACGATTGTTAATTTTGTTTTGTCTACTATATATAGCAAAATTAATATACAAGGGCTTTGCTCAGTCTCAGACTTAATATGAAATAACACAGATAAAGGTATTTTACAATTTAAAATATTAAAAATGTCATTAATCAACAAGAAAATGCAGGAGGAAGGATTTAAATGTGCATAAATGTTTTTTTTTTTTTTTTTAATAGTGAATTTGTAGCTGCTCTGACACCCCCTCACATGGTACAGGAAAACAGTCAAATGGCTAAAAGGCTCAAATGCCAGCGAACAAAAACAAATTGCACCGTCATTCCAGTATTTTGACAGATAAATATATTAGTGCAAGGGGTCACTTCAACTGCGCAGTAAATCACTTGACTCTTGATATGTTTTTCAAAGGTTTTTGTTATTTCGCATTTGCATTTCAGTGTAACCTCTATGAAAATTCAGGTGTGACTGTATCCAAATCAGGGCTGTGTCATATTATATCATTCATGATAATACTGGTATAAATTTGTTGGTGAAAAAAAGTGCCATATCCCGATATCAATGATATAGCAGTATGATGACATGTTGACACATTTGCACATCGTACCACGCAGCCTGCGGCGTTTTCTAACAACACACAGAGCAGCGTCACACTCTGACCAGGGATACAGTGTTCTCCACACCGCCCTTAGTATGAGGCTCATAAGAGACGACATATGTACCTCATGAGGCTTTGCCGCTGTGTGAAAAAAGAGTGGCCGCTCAAGTTCAACGTGCACCACAAGAGGCTATAGTTTAGATTTACCTCCTGGTGGCGATTAATATCCTCTAGCATCCTTACATCTTCCTGTGTGTTCCAGTTTGTTATATTCCAAGTATTGAGTCAATGCCTGTGTTTACACTGAATGAGAACAGGTAATGCTGGAGTGTCTGTTGTGTGGATGCCATTTTCTAGCACCCTCGTTTAACCAGAGGCCGGCGCTACTGTCACTATAACCTGGTTACGGATACATCTGTGACATTTATTCCTCTGAAGAGCAATATTCTTATGACTGTGATTCTAGGTTGCTGTTACAAATGGACTTGTAATGTTGGACAAAAGACGTGTGTACAGTGTCATTCTGAGGAAAACACGGTAGTTGTCTTTTCTTCCATATCCATATTTTTCCAAGATATTGTGATATTGTGACATTATTTTAAGGTGATATCACCCACCCCAATCCAAATTATTCTTCAGCAGTATCAAATACATGAAAAAATATGTATAACAGCACAAAGGTCTAGGTTACCAAATCAGATAAACAATTCCACAAATTTCCAATCCAAACTGTGGAGCTTAAATATGAACATAAAAATGTGGGATTGTTATTTCTTCCTAATATTTTCTCCTTCAGTATTAATGGAGGACTCAGAGGGAAGAAACAACCTGGTTACTTCCTCCTTTTAGCTCCGTAGTGGCAGCTTTTTTCAGTAAAAGCAGAGTGTGTGTGTGTGTCACCTGGGTGAGGCCTGCGTCCTGCACCAAGTAGGTGGGCAGGCTGAGGCTCATGGCCAGAGCCTGCAGCTCCAGTAGATGAGCCATGTTGGTGCCCTGGACCACCACCTTCTTGGCTCTGCAGAAACACACACACACACACACACACACACACACACACACACAAACAGGAAACACACAGAAACACACCATCACATTATGTTTTCATCAAGAAAGTTGATAAAAACTAAAAAATTATCAAGTAGTATTTGCACTGCAGATCTGTTTTCAACTGTACTCAAGCCAGCTTATAACTTTTCAAACGTATTTAGAAAATATTTGATGAACATGGCAGTTCTGAGGGGGACACGCCCTTAAGCAAACCTTCAAAATGAAGATTAAAAGCACAGCTGAAGAGTGGAAACACTTCAAAGAATCTAGCATTAAGGCTGTGACCACCCAGAGCGCATGAATATGGCTCCATCACATCTTTTCAATGGTTTGTTTGTGGCAGACGACGTCTCCTTCAAAAGATGCACCTCGCATTTTAGATGCAGTTCCCTCGGTGCTCCAGGTTAAATATGTCACAACTTTAGTCACACCTCACACTGCGTCAGTGTCAGACACAGAGAAAAAACCCAGCAGCAATGCAACCACCAACTTTTTCTTGTCCATTTCTATTTTAAATGTCACCCCTATTAACTAGAGAGACTGTAAGCTGAATCCACTGCTCCTCACACTGTTGCTGTCTGTGTGCAAGTGATGCTCACACTTGTGCCTTGTGTTTGATCAGGGGGAAAAAAAGGTCCTATGTCATCACAGCCTGATGCAATAACATTTGCCTTTCTGCGATAGTACAAGTCTGCTCCATCAGAGAGGAGCACATCCTGCTGTGTTTGCTCTGGTTCACAGTCGATGCAGTTTTTCTTTTTTTTTTTTTTTTTTAAATCAAAATCTGTTTACAAAATGTCTTAAATATATCTGTTGAAAGACAACATGAAATACAATGATAATGTAAGTGGTATGATGATCATGCAATAGCAGTGTTCAGGCTTCTTGAGATGATTACTCTTTTAACTGTAATAATTTCATGGAAAAACAGCTTCAAAACAATCAGGTGCTGTAGCCCTCATGTTGATGCCTCTGACTTGTAATAATTTCTTGTCACATATATGGTCATTTAAAGGAGACAAACTTTCAGGGAAACTACAAATTCAAGCATATTCAGGGCAAAGGAACCCACAACTGGATGTGAAATAAAAGATTCAAGACAGAAACGCTGCTCTTTAATGCACAGGCCTTACCCGCCATGATCCCATTTCCAGGCCATCTCCCTCCAGCTGTTCTTCTCCTGCAGAGCCTGGTACAAACCCACGGCAGCGTGGCCGACCTGAGCTGCCACCTACACAAACACATGGCACACAGCCAGAGTTCAGACCTACAGGGAAATCTGATGAGAACGGCTGGTTTTCAGAGGTGCAGTGTTGCTGAAACCTTCACTGCATGTTCCTCAACAACTTTTTACATGCTCAATATAAACTCAAGCACTTAAGTTCCTAAATAAGAGAAAAAATCTTATCTTCAACAAAGACTCATATGTAACTTGTGTACTTCAATCAACAATGAACATGAACTGCTGAAAACACGAACTGCTTTCTCTGAGAGCTAGAAAGCAGGGAACCTGGTCAGCTCTTATCTGCATCAGGAGGGAAAACCTTAAAAATTGGAGACAGACTTTATGGACCTGACAGAACCCAGACGGGCTTTACCTCCCTGTGATGCCAGCAGTTATGAGTCATAAAAGGTATGAGTTACGTCCTTAAAAATCATCCTTGCTACTGTTTCTGTGTGCACAAAGTCTTTCTTCCATTGCCTGTCAGTAGAGCAGCTCGGGGATTTGTCCTCAAGAGAATCTGAGCTCTCTTGCCTCTAGCTTCTGTAGAGAACTGTCCCAGATATTAGGAGAAATATGTGCATTCTGCTTCAGGGTGGATCTTCTATTTGAGCGCAGCACACTAATAGACATATACACCAACATGGTCTGACAGCAGTGCCACTGCACTGACCTTGCCCACTCCCATGGCCAGGTCCATGTTGACCACAAACACCATCTTGAACATGAGGTCGTCGTCTCCCTCCTCCTGAGGGTCAGAGCAGACAGGGACAGACACTCAGCATTGGCTTGGACAAACTCCAGGAGGTCTAAAGTACCAAGGTGTACCTGTGGGGACTAAGGCTAGCTTATGGGCACCTCATTCTCCAGCTTGTTGAAGTAGTACATGGCCGCCTCCTCGGCAGACACGTTCCGAGTATGCAGGAGTGCCTGGAGACATGAGAAAAGCAAAGCGATAAAATAAAATGTAATTTTTAAAGGCTGAACAGAAAGGGACAGGCAAGAGGATACAGCACTGAAAACCTTCATCTGTAATTATACTGGTGTATTTTATTTCAATAAAATCTCAATCTTTTACAAACAGTTCACACTGCTCACTAACACACCGCTTGGTATATTAAGGTGGTGGAAAATGGAATTAGTGGCTATGTTTACATGCGCACGTTAACATTCCCCGAGTATCTGTGATATTAAAGCATGGCTGTTTTGAGCTGGTGGATGTAAACACCATATCCCAGTTACAATAACACAGAGATAAGCGCTTGTCCCGGATATGAGAAACCCAGATAAGAGACTCAAGATATTCTGACATTATTTGGGATTCTGATGCATTATAACACATGATCCATCGCTTTTCACAGTCTGGGGAAACTCTGAGAATAGCTGGTTATGTGGCCACCGAAATAACTGGCACAAGGATGCAGACAGAAAGTGTATTTATTGGTGGAAACAAAAATACAGGAATATTGGAGAGAAGGTTACTAAAGGTGCATGTAAACAGCCCATCTTGAGTACCTGAATACCTTGAATGAGCCAGTGTTTGATTTACTTTGCGCTTGTAAACACGGCCAATGAGTATGTTTACATGCACACTAATACTCTGATCACTGACAATAAGCAGCTTACAGCCGGGCGTTTCCCTCAGAGAATTTCCTTGCATACACCAATCTGATTTTCTAGACTGCCAATAAGAAATTCTTAAAACTGAGAAGGCAAGGCTTCAAAATTATTTTCAAATCATTCCTCTCTGAATTTTTGTTCAATACAAAGGCAGAAAAAAAGATTTTCTGTGTCCTTTATCACTGCAGGCTCTCAAAGAGTGTGGGGGAAAAATGGTTTAAGGCAAAACTTTCATGGTTGAAGGTAACACACTTTCTCTAATAATGTGGTTTACATGGTTTCTTTATGTGTTAAGAAAACAAATACAAGAACCAATTTTCCAAGCACTGCCTCTCCTTTCTTGTACACTTCATTACAATTGTCTAAAAAAGTGAGAATCTTCAAATTTAATATTAAAAAGAGAGTGATGACAGTTGTTGTGATCAAGATATCAGGCCTGCTGTGTCAGAATAGATTTCTGACATGGGAAATTAAAAAATGACATCAAATAAAAATACATAATAGAAGGAAATCCAACTGAGATGTGTAAGTGCCCTAATAAATTAGCGAGTCAAAGAGCTGCCTCAGTCATCAGTGTGCACGTCAACACCGACACTGAGTGTATTATGTGTTAAAGTGGAATGCTGGCCCACCTGTTTGGCTGCCTCCTCAGGGATGTCCAGCTCTCTGAGCTGCTGCAGGAACACGGGGTTCACATCCTGAGAGCCCGAGTCCGGGCCCGACTGCTCCGACTGCTCCATCCTCAGCTGCAACAGGCAACAAAAACACTCAACGCTCTGCACAGTGCCACAAAACATGTGGGAGATACAGTATCATGACACAAACACACCACAAACATCGCCACAAAATCTGAATGAGATTCACAAATGAAGTGTTTCTTGGACATACAATGAAAATTATTTGTGCATCAAAATGATTGTGTACAGATTAATGAGCGATAGACCTGGTCATTTTATGAATACTATCAGAGCAAAATGTTTTTAGTTAACAGTATTTTTGGTAAAACTGGTCCCTGTCCTTTGCATGCCTTTGAAAAGAGCAAATTATCAGGCGACTCAGGAGACTACCAGGAAAATCAGTTAAATATGCATGCTTATTTGCACAAAGCAAATAAAAGGGGGCCACGGCGTAACAACACCTAGGTCCCTGGGAAGGTGATATGGTGTTTGCACAAGTTGATACTGATTAATGTCAAATTTTACACAGTGCAACCTATGTTATGATCACACCAAGTTAAGGCATTTTCACACCTGCCTGGTTTAGTCCAACAGAATCAAAGTGTGGTGCTTATCCCCCCTCGGTGCGGTTCGTTTGGGCAGGTGTGAAACCAGCCAGACCAAGACAACACATAGGAACACAATGAAGCGAGTGCTGACACGGACCCACAAGGAAACATATTGGTATTTAGCCCAAACGAGCACTGCAATAATGAAGAAATGCCAAAGCTGCTCATGGCGTTCCAACTGCAAGTTGGATTTTTTATTGACTAAATGTGTCTGTACAATAAAGTGGGCAAAAACCATCCGATGTAAATATTTCCTTGCGCCGCCCTCCACCCTGGTGATGATTTATCTGACCCTGACAGTGGGCCAACAGCTCCAACGTGCCTTTTGCTGATACATTTTGGTTCCTTCAAATTCTTGTCTTGTGAAATCAAACTGAAGCAAATGATCAACACGTCAACTATTCAGCTGAAACGGGACAACAGGTGTGACAGCGCCTGTTTGACCTGTTCACCAAGTAAATGCATTCATGCTCTGTCCTGCATGCATTAAAAAACTCAACTCCCACACATGGTTGAATATCGGGGCTTGAGGCCTTTTAGGAAATCATTAAGCATCTTCTGGTAGCCTAAAAATCCTGATTCACCAAGCAACACTTTATTCTAGAGAATCGTTTACTGTTGCTCTCCACTTTACTCTGTGGTGTTCTGTTGTAGTAACTTAAAACATTTATTAACCCTTCTGTTACTAACATTTTTTTTTAATCAACTGGGGTCAGTTTTACCCTAGTAATTTAAACCTCCAGGAAATTGTTATAATAATAACTGGTACTCATGTTTATGTGCCAGGTAGCCTACTAGTCCAGTAATTTTAGGCCAAAATTGGGGTCAACCTAGGACAAATTGCAAGAGAAGCAAACTCAACTGATTTTGTATCCTCAGTTTGTCCTGAGTGAGGGGAAAAAAAGTCCCAAGGAATCCCATTGGTGGAAAGTTTTGAAAATCACCTATTTATGACCACATATTACCAAAAAGACAATGTTTTTAACACACAGGGGAAAGGGGTTCAAAATTTTACTTTCAGATATCACTATAAAAATTCACAAGTTGATTACACACACAAAGATAAGAAAAAAAAAGTCAATTACAAGTTCTTTGAATTATTCTGTTTACACATGCATATCACACATTATCTGATTTGATATGCGCTAATAAGGAATATAAGGAATAAATGCCAGAACAGTTATTTAAACAGTGAATTAAAAGGTTACTATATATATAGTAACCTTGAATTAAAAGGTTACTATATAACAGTGAATTAAAAGGTTACTGTATATATAGTAACCTTTTAATTCACTGTTTAAATATCTGTTCTGGCATTTATTCCTTATATTCCTTATTAATGCATATCAAATCAGATAATGTGTGATATGCATGTGTAAACAGAATAATTCAAAGAACTTGTAATTGACTTTTTTTCTTATCTTTGTGTGTGTAATCAACTTGTGAATTTTTATAGTGATATCTGCAAGTAAAATTTTGAACCCCTTTCCCCTGTGTGTTAAAAACAGTGTTTTTTGGTATTATGTGGTCATAAATAGGTGATTTTCAAAACTTTCCACCAATGAGATTTCTTGGGACTTTTTTTTCCCCTCACTCAGGACAAACTGAGGATACAAAATCAGTTGAGTTTGGTTCTCTTGCAATTTGTCCTAGGTTTTTTCATAAAATGACTGGACTATACTTCATGTGTTTTGTTGACTACCCCTGGTGGTGCTGAATGTATGAGCCGAAATGAAGAGTGGATGGTAACGATTTGAAAAAACATCTTAATTTAATGTTCTCGCAGTCACATGTGCTTCTGCCGAGCAGGTTCACGTTACAGGCGAACTTACTGACGGACTTCTGAATGGACACCGGGACGCTCTGTCCATTCAAGAGAGCAGGGAACACATCGGGACCAACGTTAAAAATTTACCGTTAGCTGAACTGGAACATGTCAATATACAAGTCATAGGAAATAACTAATACATAGTGCAATAAAACACGATAAGCAGTAGTTGACCAAGAGGGGTTGTTAGCCTGCCAACTAACTGGGCAACAACGCTCCTGCAGATTTCCAATGAAGCTTAACATCAGCACTAAGCTAGCTTACGGCTAGTTAGCTTTCATTTAACAATACGTTAAGATTTCTAGATCAATACTCCCATTTAACCAGAACGCATAATGCTGAGTCATGTATCCCTGAGAGTTAATAATGTCAGGCACTGTTTACTTTATTTGCTAAACAGCAGCTAACGCTAGTTACATGTCTAATGCTAGTTTAGCAAGCTGACTCAGCTAGCATTAGTTAGCCGTGCTGGCTAACGGCGGCTAACGTCGCTGAGTC
The DNA here is from genome assembly GCF_902150065.1 of Myripristis murdjan. Taxonomy (NCBI): domain Eukaryota; kingdom Metazoa; phylum Chordata; class Actinopteri; order Holocentriformes; family Holocentridae; genus Myripristis; species Myripristis murdjan. The sequence continues at coordinate 32,666,920 of NC_043984.1, forward strand.
CTACCTGGTCCGTGCAGCTAGCTTAACGGTAGGATGGCGATGATGACAACTTCCCCGCAATTTCTGCAGATCTTCTGTCCTCTTTTCAGCGGCGACAAAATACGTTCTTATTGTTTTTTACAGAGTAATGACAGGCATTAGGGAGACGACGGCGCTGCCTTTCGGCGTCTTTACTCCATTTTGGAGCCTAAGTTGTGTTGGGTTTTTTTTACCGGATACCGTCACTTGTGGAGTCCGTCGGCAGCATCCTGTGCATGCAGCGCGGCGGAGGTGCGAGCCTGGAAACTACAACCAACCAGGGTTGCCAGGTCTGTGAAACAAAAGCAGCCAAACAGCAACTCAAAACCAGCCCAAAACCCGCCCAACCTGGTATAAAAAGGGCCCAAAAATCAGCCCAATACCAGAACTCAAAATATGCCCATAAAAATCCATATATGTTGCTTTTAAAGTCCAACAGCATTGCTATAATTGCAAAATGCACTATGATATCTATAAAATAACACCATAAACATTAAAGGCAATTTCCCGAAACAGTTCTTTCACCTATTTAATTTACAGTACATCAGAACTTAAAATATAATATGGGATACCTTACTTCGGCTGACAGGCACCGGGCACGAGTGGTGCTGCTGATGTGATTGGTCATGTGCTGAGTGGCCTCACACAGCATTGGCATATTATTTGTCTGTGGAGCAGGTGACATATGTGGATAGTTTATATGCTGATCTGGCCCGGAGTCAGTTTGACAGGATTTGGGTATAAACATTAGTCATTCAAAATATGAGTCTTTATTCATGTCTGCTCAAGCCCAACCCGCGGACAAAATTTGTTACCCGCAGCAACACTTAAAAAGTAGCCCAATTTGGCGGAAAAAACGCGGACTTGGCAACCCTGCAACCAACCCTGGAACTACAAACGGTGCGAGTCAGTGTCAGTTCCTCACTCATTATCATGATAAAATGAACAGCTAATGCACAGACACACACATACACACACACACACAACACATAACACTGGTATAATTTTATGAATACTTTATTACATCGCCATCTGTGAGAATTTGCGCCTTCTCTTATTAAACAGGTTAAATCACTACAGTTACATTATTAAATCATTATGTACAATGATATTAACACGGAAAAATAAGAAACATCTTTAAATTTGCTCCTTGCAGAGCCTGCTCTACATAGCCAAATTTATACAGCCTAACGACACAGTTAAAAGTTTTCCCTCAGTCATCTCCAGCCAGGCTCTCATAACCCATCTACACTGACAGCACATGGCAGTACAAACCAGCCAGACAACATGAGTCACTGTTAGTTGGTTGTGTGTTTAAGTACTGTAGTGATGAGCCTACACACTACTTTCTGACATGCTGAGACCAAACCTGGGGAATGACACACTCAAATCACTTCAAGGGGGGTGCATGGGCAGCAATGAGCCAGGCAGTTTAAAGATAACCCTTTTCCACTGTCTTTGTGTCTTTTTTTCTTTTTTGTTTGGTCACCAACCATTGGGAAGCCATGAGTGCAACCTGCAACCCCAGTCTCTGTCCATTAAACAAGATCACACATTTTTCAGCTTGGATGTGAGGAAACGTCTCTGGTGCACGAAGGATTTCACCGAAAACATGAACGGAAAGCCTCCTTTGTTCCAACAGAGAGCAGAGCAGTGTAAGAAAATTATCAACTATAGCTACTGAACCAGTGACACAATGCACTTCACCAGGCAAAAAAAAAAAAAAAAAAAAAAAAAACAGCAGTGTGCTCAATACATAATTAATTGTAACTGGGGAAAAAAACATGCCAGGTAGACTCCAGCACACAAAGCAGCGTCACCTTGTGTCCACTACTAGAACTGCAGCAGAGATACTAAAGATGGTATTACTGCCCAAAAAAAAAAAAAAAAAAAAAATCAAGAAGTACAATCACCTTGGTTTGCAACTGAACAAGGTCAGCAATGATGCAATACACACCATACCTTGTTCAGAACGCTAAAAAAGGAATGTTAAAAATGTACAAAATGGAAACACGAAGGAATTACACAATAAAACACACTTGTGTTGCACACTAGGATTCCACTTCACTAAAAAGGGAGCATCTTCATGGAAGGATTTTTACTTCGTTTTTCCTCTTCAACGTCTTTCCAGTGACTTTTACACTACAGACACATCGCCACGAATAAGTATAAAAGCAAGAAACAATAACAGGAGCCAAAGTAAACCGTCATTCACTCGATTTTAAGTACCTTTAAAAGAACAAACAAACAAACAAAAAAACACTTTACCGAGTACCATGCTCTCTGCTTCAGTTTCACTGCAGTTTGTGACGTAAAGAGAGCGCAGAAATGTCAAGATACAATAAAATGAAATGTCTGGATCAAGTGTGTGTTTGTGTGTGTGTGTGTGTGTGTAGAGGTGCAAATGAGAATGTCCAGCATTGGTTACTGTATATGCATCATGCCACGTATCCTTGGGAGGACGGATATGTGCTGTGCTGCCGTACTGGTGGCGTGTCAAACGGAGGCTGTGGTGTCAGCGGGAGCATCATCACAGAGAAGACATCCAGCTCAGAGTATTTAGTCGATGCAGCACAAAAGTTTGAGGTAGAGCGTGGCAATCACTCGTGAAACTTCCCCCGTGAGTCATTCAAAGTGACGGGAGTTGAAGAAAAACTAATGCTGTGACTGAGGATTTCATTGCAAAACGTATTTACATTTTCGAGAAAAAGTTGTTGACCTTTAAGTTCGGTTCTCAGTATTTTCCAAATACTAAAACTGTAAGCAAAAGTGTAAGGATAACTAATAATTAATATTCCATTGTTGGATTTACTATCATGCCAGCGAGAGCAGGAAGCAGACATTTAAATGCCAAATCTCATTTTGGAACAAACTCCTTTCATTTATGCAGGAAAACAGAAGTGTAACTCGAGTATTGAGACAAAGGGAATCAAAATTATTTCAGATGGCCGTGTGGAGAATACAAGTGGAAGATGGGGCTTGAACACCAGGGCAGTGTGGATTATTTTGTGCACACATTTACAGATACACAGATCACCATACACACACACACACACACACAAAGAAAAATTGAAGAAAACGAGAGAGACACTTGATCCTACAGCAACAAGCACACAAGGCTTAAGAGGTACCTCTTTAAAATGTATCGACATCACCCAAACTCTCTGGAGAGGGAAAACATTGACATAAAATCTCAATTTTTATCAAGTTTTGGAGTCAGGTTAGCTAGCCATGGACCGCCTGGTTGCTACCGTTACAGCTCAGTGACTCTGGAGAGTTTTGACTCTGAAACAAAACACTTGAGCTCAGTCTTCACAACTGACACAGATTTTGGGGAGGAGAGGCAGCAGGTACAAAACAGCCACTTTCAGCCAGAAAATCCAGCACAGTTTCTCTCTTCCTGCAGTTTCTCGTCGACTCCACGCTCCACAGAGTGCATTCGGCCTCAGAGTGTCCGGCCAAAATGTATCGATGCTCCCGTCCATTAAAAGAGCAGGAAAACAGGTGCTTGAATGTGAATCCTATGATCCTTAGTGTTGAAAAAAAAGCAGAGTTGCTCCAGCAGCCTCTCGCTCCTCCCTCCTCAGACAGAAGAGTCCATTCGTCCTCCTGTTCGTCCGTCTTCCTGCCTGTTCCCTCCCAGCTTTACAGTTACACCTGCAGGGCGTGCGTCTCTTAATTCGGTCCCCTTTCACCCGACCCCGTACCCACCCGACCCCCCTGCTGGCCGCGGCGCCGTCGGCTGCTTCCTCTGTCACAAGTCGGTGACTTTGTTCTCCACGGCGGCGGCGATCTGCTGCAGCCGGTAGCCCAGCTGCATCTTCTGGGCGGTGGTGTCCTCCTCCAGCGCCGTGATGATCTGAGGGAGAGGAGGACGACAACGACGGAGGGATGAAGGAGGAGAAACAGAGTTAGAGAATGATGAGGGGGATGATGAGAGCAAGAAAAATAAGATAAACATTCACGTAAGCAGGGATGTGGAGACCTAAAGGCGCCAAAAATTCACAGTATTCAGGGGCTGGGTGATGCTTCAATATTACTGTTAATAATATTTGTTTTATGAATAATGTGATGATTTGGTGACATCATGAGAAATGATTCTGCCGTCTAATCTGATGACAAGCAGATGTTATTTGGAAACTGACATTAGGCATGAGTACTTTTCGAAAATTACAAAGTTTACTATTCGGTTAAAAGGGATGGACAGCATTTTGATTATTTAATGTCATTTTGCATGCATGAGTCATATCACAATATATATTGATCAGTATTGTGATACTGATTTGAACCATATCGCCCAGACCTAATAATAAGTCATGTTGCACTGCTGTTGGTTTCATGGATGACTGGGTTCTTAAAAGGAAAAAGTAAAGCCTACACACTTTGCTCTAAGCCACAAATTTCATTAGAGACAAAATTTCAGGTAAAAAAAAAACCTGATGAAGATCCAGTTCAGATCAAAACACTGTCTCTCTAATAAAATTTGTGGCTCGAAGCAAAGTGTGCAGACTTTACTTTTTCCTTCGTTTACAGTTTTTTCGTAGCCTTACATCTACTGTGTGTGTTTGTGTGTACTGTTGCTCCCTTTCTGATTGGGCTCTTAAGGAAATAAAGAATTAAATAAAGAAAATTAATCAGTGCCACATTATCTCTGAATATTGGTGTCTGTCTGCCTGATGATGACCAATTAGAAGTCACAGTTTTTCCACCTTTTTTAATTTTTTTAACCCACTACCACTGTCTGTGAGACTTGGCTTTAATTTCATGTCATGTTAAATGTGGCATAAATACAAACTGATGATGCTCATCTCAGCTTCTTAGTGCTAATTAATTAGCAGGAGATATGGATTTTTTCCCCATAAATTAACATTAATTTAAATGTGGCTGTTCTGATAAGTTTAACGTGAATATTTTTGAACTGTGGCAGTAAAATCTCATTTTGTTCTGATGGGACAGTAACACAGCAGAGGTCACACTGTGAGGCGCACACACACACACACACACACACACGTTTGTGCAGGGACAGAGCAACAGCGTTAAATAAACCCACCTGGTCATAGTATTTGTTGATGTACTTGTAGAGCTCGTGCAGTGCGACAAGGTAATTCAGCTCTCCTGAGTAATTCTGGGAAACAGACACATTCAGGTCAGACTTCACCCTGTGGGTCTTGGTATTTATGTCTATATTGTTTTAATGTTGTGGCAACATGAGGCTCCGCTCACCCGGGACAGCTCAGCCAGAGCAGAGTTCATCTCCTGGTCGCTGGCTGAGATCGTCTGCCTGATGTCAGCGTAGTACCTGCCGCATAATAACAATAATATTTATTTGTCACTTCAAGGAGAAAAAGTGTTTTACAAAATGCTTTTACAGTCAAATGAAAAGAAGCAACAACAGGCCACAACATGAAAACACAAGAACAGGGGTGTAAAAACAATATCACAGTGCAAAGTAACAGGAAAATATACATCACATTAAAGCAAGTCTATAAAAATAATCCTTAAAGGAATAGTCCAATACTTTGTAGATGTGTATTTCAAGTCCGTGATATACTGTGTAACTGTGTTTTTTTCCAAAAAAAGAAAAAAAAAAAACACTTTTGAGAAAAAAAAAATGAAAGCAAAAACAAACTGACGAAACGAAAGCTGGTGCAAATGTAAATTATTAAACGTGAAACCTGAGACGTATTGCGACCAAAAACAGTGATGTAGCAGAGTTTTTGAAACACTGAGCGGTGACTGCTCGATAATTTCATTTGAAGAAGGAAACATGACATGTTGGTGTGAAATCCCATCTCATGTTTGGCAGAGGAACCGAGTGCTGGAGCCCAGACAGTCAGATCAAGTGTTAAAGCTGAACCAACCTTTCTACCATCTGCTTGTAGCGGGGAATGTCTCTGGCATACAGCAGCTTGTTGATGGGGGAATCCTGGAGAGAGAGAGAGAGAGAGAGAGAGAGAGAGAGAGGGAGAGAGAGAGAGAGAGAGAGAGAGAGAGAGATGGGACAGGATCTGGTTAAACAGCTGCTACAACGTATTCAAATGTCGCCTCTATTTGTGACCACTGTAACACTGCTGCCTCCACACATGTCCTGCTTTTCTAAATGTGGCAGCAATATTTGAGAAAATGCCACAGTCTGATCCACTGGCTGCTATATTTGTAGTTCAGGGTGAAGCATAAGGCATTTAAGCTGCCTAATGGACACTATTTTCCCTCATTAACATGCAAATGTAGGCAGCAAGATGCTCTAAAATCTAAATCAGATCGTCTGCCCTGTGAGGGGAACCTGTGGCGTCAATATGAAGAGTTCATGTGACTTCATGACAACATAACGTCCTGGTTATTTTGTCCCGTCGCGGAGGGACGTAAACAAATGTCTGGTTAACAGCCTCACCCGTCCCAGCTTGTGCTCGGCGATGGTGCAGGAGTCCATGAAGGTCTGAGCGATGACGGACAGCACGGCGTCCACGTGGTCCGACGTCTGCACGTCGAAGATGAACTGAGGGTTTTTCACGATGTTGATCCAGAAACGCAGCGGGAGACTGCAGCGACAGACGAGAAATTATAACAATCAGATATTTTACGTCCATCAAACCTGTTGCTGAGCTTTTATTGTTGCTGACCTGATTGGCAAACCCGTGTATCATTTTAACTCAACCTGTGTCTACCTACATATATGCAAATATGCTAAAATACATTAATAATAGGTAAAAACTGCTATGTGTCTGTGTGTGTGTGTGTGTGTGTGTGTGTGTGTACCTGTTGGTCTTCCAGATGTGGATGGTCTCGGGGTCGGAGATGCCGTGGTGCCCCGCCTGGTCGTCCAGCAGGTCAAAGAAGTATTTGACGGCCAGCGGGACGGGGCGGCTGGTGCTGAGGATCACCGTGAAGAGATCGTCCACAAACTTCTGCAGCGTCCCCTGTGGACACGGAGGGAAACAACAACACACCTTCAGTCATTGCAGCCCTGAACACACAGAATACTTACTGTGATGTACTAAATTAAAAAAAAGCTAAATGAAAGTGGTCACCTGTGATATCTATTTTTTGGATTGTTATTGTTTTGTTTGCCAGGCATGTTTGTCTACTCCAGCCTCCCAGAATGTAAGGCGCTTTTTTTTGGTTATACAAACATTCACTGGTGTTTGCGAATATCAAGTTCAGGTTCAGGTTGATTTGAAGCAAAATTCACCGTTTACAGTTTCAAACAAGTTTATAACAGATAAAAAGAAGAAAAAGCAAGAAAAACCTCCCCGAAAAGCCCAGGTGAAAAATGAGGGCAATATCTCTAAGTTCTTGATCTTCAGACAAAATGAAACAAGGCCAACATTTGTATAAGAGCACAAACTGAATCTATGTCAGGCAATTTATCCACTTCAGCCAAGTGGATGGAAAGAAAAAAAAATCTTATTTTATTAGTGTCTCATAATAAAAAAAATTACCTTCATTTACCCAGAGCCGGTAAACTAAAAAAAATACCTTTGAAGAATAATTTTTACCAATCAAAATAATTAATATACATGTTTTTTTTTTTTTTGTTTTTTTTTTTAAGAAATACACAATCCTACAAGCTTTCTATGCAGTTTATTTTATTGTGTTCAATCAGATGCTTTGAGTTACTGCAACAGAATTAAAATGATAATTTTGTGTTAATGTTGGACTGTGGTTGCAATATTTGAAAAGTTCATTGAAACTGTGCTACAGGTTGGACAAGCTAGTGTGTGTGTGTGTGTGTGTGTGTGTGAGTGTGTGTGTGTGTGCCTACCTTCATGGACAGCAGTCGGGTCAGGTAGATCTCCGGGATGGCCTTGGCCCTCTCTCTCTCCCTCAGGCTGCCCCTGCGGTGTTTGGGGAGCTCGGGCTCCTCGCTGGCCTTCACCAGGTGCCACAGCCGCACGCCGCCCTCGTCAGCGTCCTCCAGCATCGGCGTCTCTGCAACGTCCAATTACAATGAGGCCGGTTTGGACTGTCTGAACTTTCCTCAGCGTTCTGGCTGAGGAAAATTAACATTTACCTACAACTGTAAAATAAAGTCTAAAATAGTGAGTTATGTCTTGGCCTCCTTAATCAGAAAAGGCCTGGTCACCTCATTTTATCCACACTAATAATGACTAAATACTCATTACTGATTACTAATGATCATTGATAATTTTCAAAACTTTCTTGTGTGTATATACCTGATGAAAGCATGAATACTTATCCTCAAAATACTGTAACATTTATTAAGAAAAAGGCACTGGATCTAAAATATCATGATTTTTTTTTAATAACTCAGTAGATGATATTAAGAAAATGAGCAAAGGAAAGTGTAATCAGCAGGAGAAGCTGACTTTCCTCTGACAGGGACAGTAAGATGTTTTTTAGAGGGACTCACTCTCTCCTGCCACGTAGTCGTGGTTGTCATGGTGAATGTGTTTGGTGTGACGCGGGACCAGAGCCACCGTCGCACCGTCTGGGACCTGAAGACCAGCAGAGACGATCCAGAGGCGTTACAAAACTACAACAACTACAGCTGATACTCTGCATTAGTCTGCTTCCACTGTGGGCCCGGCTTCCTGTCTCTGTTTCCCATCAACCTGCATGAGACTAACCAGGACTTACCGAGGAAGTCACCCCTGTCCAAACAGCTGACTGTTCAAATGCATCATGGATAAAAATGACTGTGAAGGTGTGTCAAGTGACAGGACTTTTGCTTTTCTTGTGCCACATCATGCATTCAGTTCTGTCACTAATAAAGTCTTCATTTTCTTAAGCCTTAACAGAGCGTTGTCACCTGTGTGTGTGTGTGTGTGTGTGTGTGAACCCAGCTGACTCACCTTGTAGTGCTGCAGTGTGTTGAGCCGTTTCCAGTTGCCCTGCACCACAGACGTCAAGTCCTCGTCCGACAGGATGAGGTGGCCGGCTACACCCGACCTCCACTCTGAAACACGCAACCACGACACCATCAGCTTGGACTGTGTGTGTGTGTGTGTGTGTGTGTTTGGTAGATCAATTAAGTCTTTGGTTGACCAGATATCTTGCTGTTTTACTGTATTTTGCGTGCATGGTTGTATGTAAGTGTACAGTCGCACAAGCATAAACGTATGGGCCACATGATGGACTTTTCATTGCATTTCCATGTTTCTGGCTGTAGGGGGCACCACAGCTAGACAAATGTAAAGGAAACACCGCATGCGAAACTCTGCAGCTGTTCTGATTTTTCCCCTCAGGTGCGACACAGAGCTGATCGTTTTCTCGTCAGTGTTAGGGTCTCATTTTTTCAGTTCTGCTCGGGACATAATGTGGAAATGAGGCCACAGAATCAGAGGCCAAAGCCATGCAGCCCACAGGCACCTCGGATTTGAGCACTCACACCTAATGATATCAAAAATGATGCTGCTAAATCAGCTTTATTTAGGAGTGAGGATGTAGAATGTAAAAAACACAAGCAATTCTCAAAATACTTTCAAAGGCACAACTCTTTGTGGTCGGTGGTAAGTGAGTTAAATAATGGCTTTTGAAACTCTTTTTGCACCGGAAAAAAAAAAAAAAAAAAAAAAAAGTTGTGCCTTGGAAATCATTTTGAGAATGACTTGTTTTGTGTTTTTTTGTTTGTTTGTTTGTTTGTTTGTTACTTTCTTCCCGTGACGGACAAATACAACTTGTTTGTTCCCTAATCCCTCATAACTCCCCTGCTTCAACAATAAAAAGAGGCCATTTTCAATATAATATTGATTGAGTGGATATCATAAGTTAGACCGGCATTGCAAGATGCAACTCAAATTTCTGTGCACATAGCTGTCCACAGGTGATCTGTCATGTGAGCCAGGAAACTAAACTAAAAAACCTAAAACTGCCTGAAACTAAACTTCATTGACAACAAAAATTAAGAATGAAATGAAAATAAAAACTGATGAAAAATACAAAACTATAATAAGTGTGGGACTCACCCAGGTCCAGGGAGTCGGTGTGCGGCCGGTGGGAGAACGAGGTGCCTTTATACACCTGATCCAGTAGTTTCTCTTTGACCTGGGTGATGGTGTCGCAGTCCAGCACCTTGGAGGGCAGCGGCTGGGTCTCGTTCACCCCCCCGCCCTGCATCAGCACATTCAGAGTCTGGACGAGACGGAGAGAGAGGCGGTGTGAGACGGACACACAGACGAGGTGTGGAAGCGCGGCAGTGTGTGCAGGACCAAGCGCGACACACAGACAAAATGTTTTAGAAAATCATTCAAAATTCCTCTTGTATCAGTAAGTTAAGCGTGCCTGCAGTGAAATAACAACTCTATAGCCAAACAGGACAAGCAGAAAGTAAAGCTTGAGGAAAAAATACTGAAAAACTCAAATATTTAGACATTTAAAAGCTAAAATATTCAGACATTAAGCACAATTTACGTTCTACTTGATCTCAAAGTAAAATATAGAATCAACCTCATTTTCTGAAATCTTTTTATCCCCCCAATGCAATTCTCTCAGGTGGCAGCCTGGCGCCCTCTACTGGTCAGCTGCCACCAGTGCACACTGTCTATCCATGTATATTCGTCCTCAGAGTTGGCAAATAGTTGTGTGTGTAAGCTTTGTTTCTGGCAGACAATATGCTTTCATTACTTATCCAAGTGTCCATCTAGAATCTGAATCCTGTGCAAATAACTGAATGTAAAAGAGTGTGTGTGTGTATGTGTGTGTGTGTGTGTGTGTGTGTGTGTGTGTGTTATTCTCCTCACCAGTGTCTTGTACTCCACGTCCTCCCGCAGCAGGCGGTTGTCGTTCAGCGTGTACTTGGCCTTGCCGGTCACAGCGTCCACCGGTCCTTTATCCACCTGGTGCTTTATGGCCCTGAACAGCATGTAGAGAGACTCTCCAGCCGAGTCCTGAAACACACACACACACACACACACACACACACACAGGTCAGCTAGCACTAGCCAAACACACAGTATAACAACCAAAGGGCTTCAGGGGGCACATGAGGAACATCCAAGTTCAATAGTAAAATACAGATGATAAGTGGTTGTCGACTGTGTGCCATGCAGGCCCAACAGTGTTTTTGTTTTTTTTTTGTTTTTTTTTTTTAACTAAATTCAACTACTGACTCTCAGGAGGTTTTTGACTTTATCCTTGACTGTGCATGGGGACAATTCACCCAAAAACCTCTCCTGGTATTTGCCAAAAGTCAAGTGTTTTGACATTTCGAGTGCACATTCATCAGCGAATTAAAAGTTATACTTCTTTAATAATATCCTGACGTAGCTGGATTATTAAAATCATCCAAATAGATTAATGATCAGTAAAGTTATCGAACTTTGTAGTTTGAATCTGTCAAGTAGGCATCAAAAAGGATTTACATACTGGAAAGAAGTGAGAGGGTATCTTCTAAAACAGCATATTGTGGTGTATGATGGACATTTACTTCATCAAAACACATCTAAATAAATGAAATAAACTTATTTTCTTGTGCTTTATGTATTCACACAATGGCAAAGGAGCACACTGGAAGCTGTCCAGTACAACAATGGGGGGAAATGGACAACATTACTTACATTCCCAGACTATCCTAGGACTTAAGCCAGTAACAAGTCCTGATTAAAACCTTTGGGTAAGTGTTATGCAAATGTTAAGCAAACGTTATCAGCCAGCAATCACTTTATAGAGGAAGGTGATTTTAATATTTAGACTGAAATTCTTCCCGGCTTGGTGGTGTGACTGACCCTGAGGAAGGCGTAGAGGCAGATGGACATCCAGTTGGTCAGCAGCTTCTCCACCACCGTTTCCGTTCTGCACAGAAAGACAACACAAATGTTTTGTTGTCCAAAAGAGACCAATTAGGCAGCTAAAATAAGACTAAAATCAAAGTTACAAAACAAGGACAACATAAAGAGGACAACAGTCAGACAGCAACACCCAACTGACTTAAGAAGACCTAATTTAAAATATTACATGGTCCAACAGAGTTTTTACACTGTCCATTTCCATTAAATTTTAAGTTTTTGAAACTGATATAAATTAACCTTGGGAAATAATATTGGTGTATCTAAACTTGTCCTGTAGGGAGTTTAAAGTGGAGCAGGCGGTGTCCCGAGAAGATTTCATTTTTCCATCTAGCCACAAGGAAAGGAAATCTGTAGGACATCCTGAGATCATCAGCCATAATGCCTTTGACATTTATTGAAATTTATGAAATCGATGCTGAGTGGTTTTCCCTACAACGTCAACTTACGACCTCAGACATCAGACCCGGTTATACTACAAGTCATAAAAGTTCCTAAAACGCCCGCACAGTTTCCGTCCTGGTCTCACCGTCGCAGCATCAGTTTGGGGTTCTTGGCCACGTACTGCTCCACCAGGTCGTTGAGGAGTGTCTTCAGGATGTCGGTGAAATACTCCAGCTTGCCGTGCAGCGCCACCGTCAGCAGGGAGGCCACGTACGCTCGGTCTCTGGGAGAGAAGGTCCTCTGGCTTTCCAGAGTGTGGATGAACTGGGAGGAGGAGGAGGGGAGAGGAAATGGACGAGTGGCGTGAGAGACTGAAGGCGAACCAGGTTGTGTGCAGTTAATTATGACCATCTAAATCTAACCACTCCTTTGTGCTCCACAGAACCTGGGACAGGTAAGTACGGGCATTTTCCTGGAAATCTCTGTACACCCGAATATGACACGTAATTAGAGAGTAATTTAAGCAAATTGGATTTATCTATAATAATCAAGCAGTTTCCCAATACATAAGTGCAACAGGTCAGTTTAAAGGTGGGATTAAATTCGTCGGCACACTTGAGAGTTTTAAAATCAGAAGTGTCAAATTGGTTGTTTGAATAATTTTGACAAAAGAAGAAATATATTGGTTACAAAATAACCTTAAAAGGACAAAACAGGTCTGAGATCAAACAATACACCAGACAAGATTCAGCTGACAAGATGGATCAGTGGAAGGAAAAATAAAACTTGCTCTATAAAAAAAGTGAAGCTCTATTTATGGAAATGTGATTTTTTTTTCTCCCTTCTTAAAAATCAGATTAAATGTTTTAAATTGAAATAACACCCCATAAATTGAAATGGAAGACTATTAACTCACTTTCAATGCATAATATTTGTATTTAAGTGATTTTAAACTATTTTTACGACCTGCAGACACCCTGCAAACAAGACTAAAAATGTTTTAATCTCCCTAGCTAAACCTCTAGTGCAGGGGTCGGGAACCTATGGCTCGCGAGCCAGATGTGGCTCTTTTGATGATAACATCTGGCTCGCAGATTTCGGGTTTTAAAATATTATCGTTTGTTTAAATCCATCCATCGATTTTCTACTGCTCATGTCTTGTTCAGAGTTGCAGTTGCATTAGCGATTGTCTATTATTTTAATTGGATGATGATAGCCTACGTTGGCCGTTACTGGGCCGTTGCTGGGTGCACAGGTACACGCCCCCTTTTGCATCAGTTGGCTCGGTCATTAGCTCAAAGCTAACCCTTCGACGGAGAAAATGGCGAAAAGAAAAAAAGATGACGAGTATCGGTGAGTATTATAACAACATTATTTAAAAGAATAAATTAAGACGCTTGTTATGCTCACATTTAATTGAATTCAGTCTTAAAATATATTATATGGCTCTCACTGAAACAAATTTCCAAAAATTGTGCTTTTATGGCTCTCTGAGTCAAAAAGGTTCCCGACCCCTGCTCTAGTGTATGTTTTACTAGATAAATTCAACAAAGTTCAACAAAATGATTCATGTAACTGTGGTTATGGCAGCAGTTTGGAGTCACTGTGAGGGTGATGATGCCCACCTTGGTGAGGAAGAGCTTGCTGTTGAGCAGGTTGGACAGCTGCACCAGGCCCTGCTCCACCGTCTGCCTGCGACACTCCTGGACGTCCAGGTCGCGCCTCAGCGGCGACTCCCGGTGGCCGGGGAAGAAGATGCGCTCGGCGTACATGCGGTAGTCGAGGAAGGGGATCCCCGAGCCCACCAGGTCGCTGGACATGTCCATCATCTCCGTCATCAGGTCTGCACGCGGGAGCAGAGAGGCAGGGGTCAAAGGTTAGCGTGTGTTTTGATATCCGGAGCTGACAGTACCATAACATCTAGTGAGTCTTATCAGCATTATCATTATTATCATGATTTGCTAATTTATTTATCTATAACACATCTTTGGTTTCAGTGTAGAGTATCACAGATTTTTAAGGGCTGTTTCAGAGGCTTTCACACCCTGACAAGAATACTTTTCTGGTGGAGATGCTGACTACTTTCTTGCCATGAAAACAGACAAATTTTAAGATAAATGTAGCAGAAATTATTATCCAAAAATATTAGTAATGAGCTTAATGTAATTGTAACCTACAATTAAACCTCTCCAAATGTCTCCTCTAAGCAGGACTGTGCTGTCTTGTTATGCTGGTGTATCTCATATGTTTTTAATCTTACTTTTTATTTATTATAATGCACATTATACCGGCCACTGTAACTCTGTGACTGAGCGCCGGGATGCAGCATGCAGAGAGAGGATGGTATGAACTGTGTCAGGAGGTGAGAACGGGTAAATATTGACGTTGGACACTGATGACAGACTAAAAATTAAACTCATTCCTCCACAGCAGCCGTGTGGGAGCTGGGGAAAAAAAAATTCATCTGGGAGGCTTGATGTAATGGGATAATTTCACAAGGCCGGTCTGAAAAACAAAGTGGATCTGCTGGCCTCCAGGCAGAAAAACAAACTCTCCCTCTTCTTCTTGAGTCTCTGGCTTTCCTGTCTTATTCTCCTTCCTGTCTCTCCTGCTCTGCTCCCTCTTCATCTAACGCTCCCCGCCTCACAGTTTGTACCTGTGAACTCCTTCTTGCAGCGATCTCTCACGCTGGTTTCCAGGTTCTCCAGCTGGATCTGGACCTTCTTGTAGTCCCGCAGAGCCTGCTTGCTCTTCCTCCTGAAGGAGTCGAATACAGAGGAGAATGGAGGGAGGAGGAGAAGGAGGGGATGGCGGGGGGAGAAAAGAAAGATAGTTTCACAGCAGATTTACATGGAATACAAAGCAGGATTTTCACCACAATGCCATGTTGTCATTCCTGTCACTTTGATGTAGAGGATGGAGCGGGGGGTCTGTAACAAATGCAGTTTGGTTTGTGTCATCGTTTGACTGGGAAAAAAAACTAAACTGACTCAGAATTCAAATTTCTTTTTAACATAAACCTGTAATTCAACACAAAAGTTGAATAGGGTTTTTTTATGTAACAGCTCTGCATTGTAACTGAAAGCCTTTGTATGGAGCTCATCTCACTTGTGTGTATCACAAATGCAATTTCACATCATGCACACACACAAAAAAAAAAATAATGTGCAAGAGCTAGTGGAAAAAAAGGAGTTCACCACAAGGCATATGGCACACTGAACCAAGGAATGCAGATTCATTTTTTTGGTTTTTGTTACAAAACTGTTAAAACCCTAAAAATAAACTGTTTTTCCTGAAGAGACCGTAAAGGAATTTCAGTATAAAATATGTGAAAATAACCTGTTCTTACAATTTTGGGTATTGTGGGTATCATGTGTGCAAGGTAGAACTACAAAAGACTACTTAATATGAACAGGACAGTTTTGTTTCAAGACACACACACCCACACCCACACCCACACACACACACACACACACACACACACACACACACACACACACACACACACAGTCAATCCTCAGACCTGTAGATCAGCACGATGATGAGGACGATGAGAGCCACGATGGACGCTCCGACCCCGACTCCTATCTGAGCCTCCAGAGGGAAGGTGGACAGGCTGAGGCTGTCGTACTGAACCTTCCCCAGGGAGAAGTTCAGATTGCCCATCCGGACCTAAAACACACACACACACACACACACACACACACACACACACACTTAATTAGCCAGACTTCAAACAGCAGTGAATGTCCCTGTTGCATGTGCATCTGCAGGTGATGTATCCCAGCTGCTTTGTCTTCATCAGTTTAGAAAGACAGTCTGAAAGCTAAATATGTCTTTGATCTTGATAAGCAACATGTTAGACAAGACTTTGAGAGCGTCTGGCGACTCGTGTGTGTGGAACTTGTCGGGGGGGGGGGGGGGGGGGGGGGGAACTCACGGTGAATTCTGGCAGGTTGTCCGAGCCCTCGCGTTTCTTGCCGTTGGGTCCCGGTGCGGGCTGCTGGGGCGGCGGCTCGCAGTAAAGATGGTTTTTGGTCAGCGTCTTCACAGCACACAAGCCCTCGCCGACCATCACCACCACCTCCTCCTTAGTGATGGCCAAGTCCAGGTTCTCCCCCTGGAAACAGAGAGGAGAGGGCTGGAATGAGCACAAAATACATTTAAGGAGGCTCTTTCCTATTAAAAAAGCAGAACAATGTGCTCTTCTGTCACAGTTTAACCCTTGAGTTACCCTTCAAAAAAGTCACATCCAGACCCTTCAAGTGGGCAAAAATGTCCATTTTCTATAAAGTGACCACCAAAAGGTCACGGGGGTGATTTTTGGCAAGAGGGGGTAATTTTGGGTTAAATTTGAAAATCCCAACTTTCAGCATGAAAATCCATTATTTGACCCTGTAATGCATTTTTTATCACATCCATGACCCTTCGTGGACAAAAATGTCCACCTGTCATTTATCCAATTTTTATTGTTGCTATTTGTACTTATTATCCTCAAAATCTTTGAAGTGACTCATATGGAGTTACACGAAGTCACTTTTGACATGGATTTCAAGATTTTAACCCCTTCCAGGCCATTTTGAACACCTGAAAGAGGTGAAAGAGGTGTACCCTGGAAATAAAATCAAAATGAGAGTTCAACATGAGAAAAATATTATATTTGATTTACAACAATAAACACAGTTAATTTTGAACAATAACAGTACAGTAGATAGTACAATTTATTTCTAAGGTACACCTCTTTCACCCCTTTTAGTGGTTTTGCTCTCTAATAAAACAGCACCCAGAGGTGTTCAACCCTGCATTACAGGGTCAAATAATGGATTTTCATGCTGAAAGTTGGGATTTTCAAATTTAACCCAAAATTACCCCCTCTTGCCAAAAATCACCCCCGTGACCTTTTGGTGGTCACTTTCTAGAAAATGGACATTTTTGTCCACGAAGGGTCATGGATGTGATAAAAATGCATTACAGGGTCAAAAAATGGATTTTTGTGCTGAAAACTGAGATTTTGAAATTTCACCCAGAATGACACCCCCTCACCAAAAATCAACTCTGATGAGGATGGCGATTGTCTGTGAGGGAGTTTTGAATTTTGAAAATGGACAAAAATGTCCAGGGGTCATACGAGGGTTAAACCACATCAGGCTACATCAGACAGCACGCGGTCACCGCCGCCGCTCTGTGATCTGACCTCCAGCTGGATGAAGCTGCCCGGGTTGTAGCGGTAAACCTTCAGTGGCTCCTGCTGGTTCAGGGGCCTCAGGATGGGGTTCGGCTCGTAGGTGAAGCTCTGCGGGTTCAGGTTGTTGAAGTCAAAACGCAGGTTGTCCAGCAGGAACTCCACGGTGACCTTTGACCCC
The DNA here is from genome assembly GCF_902150065.1 of Myripristis murdjan. Lineage (NCBI taxonomy): Eukaryota > Metazoa > Chordata > Actinopteri > Holocentriformes > Holocentridae > Myripristis > Myripristis murdjan. The sequence goes on from NC_043984.1 coordinate 32,684,429, forward strand.
CAGACGGAGGAGTCCACCATGGGAGAGCGGCACTGGATCAGGGAGGAGGAGTTGACCTCGCAGCGCTCCGTGAACTGAGGAGACGGGGAGAGCAGACGTTCGGTAAAGGCTTTGATTTCCATTTGGCAAAAATTAAAGGAAGCATCGCATGATTGCATCTCTTATATGCCGAAGCATGTGTTAATTCTGCCAGTATATCACACAATGACACACACACACACACACACACCCCTACTCGAGAGAATATGGCAGACAAACAAACAAATTTTTGGTTTTAGTTTCAGTTTGAGAACTAAGGTTTGGTTTTTGATGTTAAATTAGGGCTGTGCCTGAGTCACAGTTTCTAGAATCGAGTCAGAGTTGGCACTTCAATACGATGATTCAACGATTCGTCTACCCCCCCACAAATACACACACACACACACACGCATGCATGTGTGTGTGTGCGCTCTGTTCCCCTGCTCTGATGGTATCAGTTTGGCTGTTCTTGCCAGCCGTCCTCATTTCCCCTCCAGCAGCTCCGTGGTCGGCATCAGCTCTTGTTGGGTGCTGCAGGTGTATGTTTATACTCGGACTTGCATGTGACGCGTTTTCATGTTGATTACACTGCAAAAAGTCCAAATCTTACCAAGAATATTTGTCATTTCAAGTAAAAATGTCTTATTTCTAGTCAAAATATCTCATTACACTTAAAATAAGACATGATCACCTCAGAAATAACTTGTTTTTAGACGATTTTCACTTGTTTTAAGTGAAAATGAGCTTGAAACAAGTGAAAATCGTCTAAAAACAAGTTATTTCTGAGGTGATCATGTCTTATTTTAAGTGTAATGAGATATTTTGACTAGAAATAAGACATTTTTACTTGAAATAAGACAAATATTCTTGGTAAGATTTGGACTTTTTGCAGTGTACGGGCAGATCAGCTGACAGACGGGCTTCAGTACTGCCTGTAATGCCATGTTATCTTTCCTAGGATGGCAACAGGAGGTTTCACATTTCGGGTGGTCATTTTGTCTTATTGCTAAGGTTAGGTTTTAGGCATAATTCAGTTATGGCTTAGATCAGGGAAAGGCTGTACAGCATGTATGCAAATCAATTACAGACCTGTTTGACGGAGCAGAGTGGGTCTCCAGGACAGACGGGGTCAGGGATCATCCTGGCCGGCCTCACCAGCGAGGTCTTCTCCCTTCCAACCTCCAGCTCTCCGCTCCTCCTCCTCCTCCTCTTCCTCTTCCTCCTCTTGGTCTGGCTGATGGACTCGAAGGGAGAGACGGTCACCACCATCCTGGGCTCCTGCACCACGTCCAGGTTGTGGCCCCAAACGTAGATCAGCCGGCCACCGCTACACACAGAGGAAAGTGTTTTAGTGTGTGTGTGTGTGTAAGTGTGTAACGCTCTCCTCTCGCTCTGCAGCCAACACCACGGTGCGCCATGGCAACCGACACCAAAACTAACACCAGGATTTCTGGACTGAAGCTGCCAATAGCAATCCTTTTGGTTTGGTTTCTGCAGACTTCTATTCATGTCAGAGTGGAAAAGTTTCTGAAACAAAATATTTTGCCCGTCCTAAGACAATAAAACTCGTCATAACTCATACTAATGATTCTTTTTTACGAGATGAGCAGCTGCTAAAAGCAAAACGAGACAGGCTTTATGGCAGATTTTACAGACTGACATGACACCGAAGCTGAAACACAAAGCATCTCACTCCATCAGTATATGGTGCGCACTGCTCTCATAAAAAAATAATAACATCACTTTGCTCGGTAGCCAACGGCAGCAGACTGTGGCCGCACTGGGCAGCGACCAGTGTGAAAGTGTGTATTTGTACAAGCAGCAGGGTGTGGCTGGGAAACAGCAGCGATCACAACATGTTTTTAAGCTTTTGGTGATGAAATGACAGCAACAGCCAGTGACTGTCGTTGGCAAAGAGTCACACTGACAGGAAGCACAACAAGTGTCACCCTCTTTTTTTTTTTTCTGATTATCATAAAACAATACATATTACCCCCCACAAATAGTGCAGCTCCCTTCCGAGCAAATAGGTCACAAATATTTCACCTTGTTTTAACATGTTTTTGTAGCGCCCCCTTTTGGTCAATCATTCCGAAATGCCAGGACGGGTTTCACTAAAATCCAACGGGTGGCATTTGAAATATGACATCTTCTTGCCAAATGAAACACGCGGACAGATGGAGATGAATCCATCGACGAGCACAATTTTCTCGAGGCAAAAATATCCACCGAGGAGGAAACACACACACTAGTCCAGTAATTTTAGGCCAAAATTGGGGTCAACCTAGGACAATTTGCAAGAGAAGCAAACTCAACTGATTTTGTATCCTCAGTTTGTCCTGAGTGAGGGGGAAAAAGTCCCAAGGAATCCCATTGGTGGAAAGTTTTGAAAATCATCTATTTATGACCACATATTACCAAAAAACACTGTTTTTAACACACAGGGGAAAAAGGTTAAAAATTTTACTTTCAGATATCACTATAAAAATTCACAAGTTGATTACACACACAAAGACAAGAAAAAAAGTCAATTACAAGTTCTTTGAATTATTCTGTTTACACATGCATATCACACATTATCTGATTTGATATGCGCTAATAAGGAATATAAGGAATAAATGCCAGAACAGACATTTAAACAGTGAATTAAAAGGTTACTATATATATAGCAACCTTTTAATTCAAGGTTTTTTCATAAAATGACTGGACTACACACACACACACACACACACACACACACACACACACACACACTTACTCCAGGAAGCTCTTGGCAGGCGAGGCATGGGTGACGTTGGGGTTGCTGGTGTAGCGGTAGGTGGCGCTGTGCAGGTGGCGCTGGCTGCTGCCGTAGTGCAGGGTGACCCGGTGATCTCCTGTTTTGTTGCTGCTGCCTGTGACACAAACAACACTGGACTCCTGCACATCCAGCACTCTGAGCGAGGAGGAGGAGGAGGAGGAGGAGGAGGAGGAGGAGGAGGAGGAGGAGGAGGAGGAGGAGGAGGGAAACAGAGGAGAGATAAACAATTATTGATACACTGGATAAATGGGTGTGATGCTATATTGTTTCCTGGAGGTAAACTGTCTTTTCTCTGCCCCCCCTCCTCCTCCTCCCTCCACTTGGAGGTCAAGAGGTCAGACACACAGGCAGAACACCTGGCTTGCTCAAGGGCAAGTCAAGTCAAGTCAAGTCTGTCTTACAATCAGCTGTGGGGAAATTTATCCTGCTACCGAAACTAATGAACTTGCCCCAAAACTGTTGGGTAACAGCAGCACATGTTTCAAAATGTGAGAAAACATCAAGAGCAGATGGAAATGAATAACAAAGTGAGCCTGTAAGTGGGCATCCTGGTGTCTGATGTAAGCAGCGTGCAAGGTAAATATGACGTCACGGGTTTGAATGCGACCCAGGACATTCGCAACATGTTATTCTCCTCGCTCTCACAGCGATTCCTGATTCCCTTCATATTGAAACGTCTATTAAACGTCTATTAAAAAACAAACTGAATTAACCTGAACCAAAGACCCCAAACCCAGTTTCAAGCAGAAAATCCTGTCTGACGCCCACATGTTCTGTTTGAGGACTATTCAACAAATGATGTGTAACTCCATGTCTGTGTGTGTGTGTGTGTGTGTGTCTCACATGTTGCAGGGCACTCCTCCCACAGTGACGGCGAGGTCGGTGGGACGGCCGGTCAGCAGGTTTCGGCCGGTGATGGTCAGGGAGGTTCCTCCGGCCTTGGGCCCCCTCTCCGGTGACACGCCCATCACAAACGGGTCCTGGGACGGCAGAGAGGAAGGATTAGTAATGCATCACCCACACACACACACACACACACACTCACAGATGAACCGAATATTTAAACTGACCATGTCCACATTCTGCCCTATAAATCTGTTTCTTCCACCTGCTGCGAGTCCTGGCTTAGTGAATTGTTTCTATCTGAGTTTTTTCTACTGTTGAGATTATTGTTAATCTCTGTGGCCGAGGCATAAGGATCAGCTCAGCTAAATGCCTAAAATGTGAGTGTATTTTATTAAAGGTATGTGAATAATGTCAGACAGGGTTTTGGTGCAATTTGCAGACACATTGTAATGTTGTAAATTCACATTTCCCCTTGATATTCTCTCTTTTTTAGCAGCTGTTATATGTATATACAGTATACGTTGTTCTATGCTGACGTATTTGCATTGTTTGTTTATTTTCACACTACATACTGTATGTATTTTCCCCCATTCAGTTTTCTTTGTCCTAGTATTTTCTACTTGCACAGCCTGCATTCATTCATAGTTTCAATCTTTTGCTTTCGCTTCACATGTTCTAGATTTGTAATTAATGTTTGCCTTACGTTTAATAACCTCCTTTTGTTCCATTTTTAATTATATCCTAGATTTTATATTTTTCTTTACAATCCTATTGAGATTCTGCCACAACCACCCAGTTTACCCAAGAGGATTATAAAGTTTCATCTTATCTAGCCTATCTTAATCTCATCTAATCTGATCTATTTTAATCTCATCTTTTACCTGGTAGCTGAACCTCTGGGTGGACAGGCCAAACTGTCCTCCGCTCACTTCCACAGACACCTGGCCCACCTTCTCTCCTCCGCTGGCTTTGGTCCTGCACACAATCCTGCAGGTAGGACATCAGAGTTTGGTTATTCACAAAAAACTAAAGACTTACATCATTGAAACACACATGTGTGCACTTCCATATACAAAAAATTAATGTTAATTTTTTTAAAAATCAATTCTTTGGTACCTTTTGGTCATTTTAAATCCATAATCTTGAACTTTTTACGTCACACTTGTTAACTGATTCGGATGTTACATTTTTTTATTAATTGTTTTTATATGTTGGTTTTGATTGTTTGCTCTTCTTTTTCTTTTTCTGTTTTTATAACTTTGTTTCTGCTTGACCTCACTGTGAATGAGGGCTTTTTCCTAAACTCAATTAAAACAAAGACATAATAAACATACACCCTAAAATCAGGCTGCTGACAGGTGAACTGCATCTCCAGAATCAACATGTGTCAGAAATTTAGACAAACATTATGTTCAGTTTTCGAACTCACACCATGAACAACAACAACAACAACAACAATAATATTAATAACAATAGATTTTGAGTGGGGTTCAAGAAACTTCAATAAACCTGCTCAGCCTGTGGGAAAATCCGTCAAATATTCACATAAAAACAGGTTTTCCGTACCTGGAGGAGATCTCGTACAGGCTGGGGATGACGGTGCAGGGAACCCCGGCGACCGTCACCGAGTGCAGGATGTCTTCTGCCTTCTGGCCCAGGTTGGAGCCGGAGATGGTGACCACGGTGCCCCCCTCCAACAGGCTGGACAGTGGCTCGATCTGAGGGAACACAGGAAGAGGTTCACTTTTCCAAAACGTCTCAATACTCCTCACGGTTCCTACAACTCCGCTTCGGATGAGCAGAGAAATTTAGCTAATGAGTGAAATGACTTTTATGCAGACAACGTGAACACAAAACCACTTCATGTGACTGATCTAAATAAACCAGTACAGACTCCTGTGGGCTGTGCTTCCTAATATCAGGCCAACAGAGACTACACACCGCTGGAGTGTTGTTAGGAAAGAGTCCAAATCCCAGCCTGAGAAATTAACAGTTTTTTCAAGGGGTAACAAACTGCCAAATGTTATTTGCTAATCAATTAATCTGTAAACTTGGATGTTAAATGAGAAGTGAAGGCATAAATGAGGACTGGTGGTCATAAATGACTTCAAAGTCGGAGCTTCTCACTGGCATGTGAACGCATCAGAGGACATGTGGACTTTTCAAATCGATGCAGGCATCCGACTAAATTAATGTGCAACAACAAAGTAACTTTGACAAAAATAAACCTGGGCAGGATGTTCACTGTGATGGATCACCTGTCTCAGCCAACTTCCAAGTCACTGTATGTTGTTGTTTGCAATAAAGTGAAATTAATGGCTGCCTGGGAGGTTGGAAACACACATTCAAACATCTCAAACTGTTTGGTATCCTTTGGAAAATGGTCTGTGGTCATGTAAAAAGTATGCAAAGTGGACTAAAACATGAAAAAATCACCAGTATGGTCTTTAAAATCCTGAACACTAAAACACTACACCATCCGTACAATCAGTCACATGATTGTACGGATACAATTTGCTTCCAACAGTTCATTAACCTCTAAATCGTCAAACAACACAGCTATTACAAAAGTTTTCAGTAACTACTGTGTAAAATAATTGTTTTTTATAATATCTCAAAACCTTGATGGTTTTTGGAGGGAACATTATTGCCTCATTGCCACCTTGATTTACACAAATCCTGCTTTTGATGTAAATCAATCTTTGAAAAACCAAACTACTTCCATGCAACATGAGCATGGAAGAACTTTTTTTTTTTTTTTTTTGGCTTGTTTGTGTTTTTTTGTGTAGTTTCCAAATATTCCCTTACAATTCCTTCTGTATCAGCAGCAGAGAAACTAATTTTTTTCTGCAAAATGAAATATCTCCTCTGGTCTTCAGTCAGACACACTTGATTTTGTTAATAATAAATATTTTAAAAATTGCAGCCTTTGCAGTTTACATAGTACATTCTGTTAAATCTCATTATCAATATAAAATCAATTAATTGTTCAGCCTAAGTTAAAAAAAAAAAAAAAAAAAGCCTGAAAGTCAGGCAGTGTGTCTGCACCTTGACCCTCCCTGTATTAAAGGCCCCATGAAATGGTCTCTTACTTTCTTGATTTGATGTATTTGCTGATACACAGTGCAGGGACAGATCATTAGGACATTTATTTGAAGGGATAGGTGGGTGAGAGGGATGTTGATGACAAAGATTCGTGAAGGTTTGGTTGAAATTTTAATTTACACTCACGTGTGCAGGATGATGTCACTATTTTAACGTACTCTAAAGGCTATTCTACTCAAAACGTTGGAGTATTCCTTTCAGTTTTGAGGCGGCCGGCTGTACTCACGGTGTGTATGACCGGGGCGGGGCAGGTCTGCTCGATGGGTTCGCTGCAGGAGTCGGAGTACAGGCAGCTGGCCTGAGCGCCGCCGCACCACACGCAGCCGTACTTCTGATCGGCCGTGTGGCAGCGGCTGCAGTCCGAGCGGCCGACCGAACAGTTGTACAGAGTCACTGAGGGCAGGACAGACACAACACAAATATCAACATGACGCAGTGCTGAAGTTTTTGGGCACATCAGTGTATGCAAAACACTCTAATATACTGTATTAATAACAATCAGTGCAGTAGAGTCCAACCAATACTGGACAACACTGTACAGGTTTGATATCTCACAGTTAAACTCTAAACTTCAAAGCTCTGCCAACTCATTACATCTGCGTGACAAACTAATGATATCCCTGTTTTTTTTCATGTGTTTTGATGCAATATGTGCAGTCTTAACATCGGCCAGCCAATGCAGATCCAATCTGCGTCTACAATATAGACCGTGGATTCTTCTATTTCTTCTACCTTCTGCTATTTAGTTCAAAGAAACAGTTTCTCTTGCTTCTGAAAACATAAAACTCATCAGCTCCCGTGCAGAGGAATATTTTTTGTCTGAGAAAGAGGTGAGTCAAACAGCAAATGTAAAAGCTCGCTTCAGGCTACAATACTGCAGGGTGTCAATCAGTGACGGTTACAAAACAGACATTTACCTTGAAAAGAAAATGTTATGGTTTACTGCTTATTACATCCAATTATTACTTCAGTGAAACATCTGACACCAAAGTAGAAGAGAAAATGAGTGAAATCATCTTAAAAAGCCACCGACTCCCAAACACACCCACACACCGAGTCACAAAATTCATTTCTACAGTGCCGCCAGCTCGCACAAGTATAGTCAGATCTTCTCATACCAAACATAGCGCAATGCCCCCAAACATTCATAAACATGACAATATCATTCCTGAGAGAGAGAGAGCTACATGTCCTCTACTGTCTCTCTCTCTCTCTCAGCCTCGGGGTGAGACAGAGAGTGAGAGAGACTCCACAGAGAGCGCTGAGAGCGTGTTCACGTGTCGATCGCTGTTGCGTCCTTGGAGGGGGAAAAGGCTGAGAGCGCCGTCTCGGAGGACTGCGGCCATATGTCGAGAGCAGAAAAGCAACAAGCGCTGAGCTCATTTGAAGAGCGTGCCGTGGCTCTGAGCGACAACACAGCTGTCAGCCGCAACTCGGAGCCGCGGCGCCGACTCGGCAGCTCACCTCCACACACACACACACCTCCGAGAGAGGAGGAGAGAGCGGCGCTGAGCTCACCGTAAAGATAGGGAGCGCTGTCCACATGGAAGGTGTCCCTCCTCTTCACGTACACCATGGCGTTGTATTCCTCCAGCGGAGCCGAGTACGAGTACTGCACGCAGACAACAGCAGGGTTTCATTTTCAAAGGAGCGCTACATACTCAACATACAGAGGTGGAAAAAAGGTTTCGGACACCCCATGCATTTGTGAAATATTGCATTAACAAATCACTCTTAGGTCTTCAAGTGCAATTTCTTTTAGTACAGTCACAGCCAAAATACTAAACAAATCCTAAAAAAAAAGCCATTAAAAACTTCAAATTGATTGGTTTCATAAAAATACATAAGAAATTTTGAGTATTGGGTCATTTTGGTAGCAGTGATGAAGGTCGTTCTTTTTATTAAAAGACACAATTTTTGTTGCCGAGCTTGGTGTCTATATAAAGCCAGCACATCTGAAAGATCTTCAGACACAAAAATGGCTAAAACAAAACAAAACGCCTGAAGATAAAGATTAAACTGTCAATAATTTAGTTTTGTTAGTTTTTCTTGTAAACAATAAACAAAAAAAATATAATTTGTATTTGTTTGTGTCTGTCTAATGCAGCCACACCTTTTGAAACACAAAAAAGATTTTTCCACAAATATTTCATGATAATATTTGAGATTGTGAGATTGTGTAAAATTTGAAGGGTGTCCGAAAACTTTTTTCCACCACTGTACAGCGAGTTTAATTTCATACAGAGATGTGGAACGTGTGAATAATGTGACACCTGGGGCACTTCAGCTGCCTGATGTGCTGCCACAATATTAAAAAATCTCTTTTATCTGTTACTTGTCTCTGATCATTTTTGTTTTATTATTTTTTGTACATGCTTGGTATTAATATACATTCGGCATCTTAAATCATTAGAGTTACAGGACAGATGTGACAAGAGTTTTACTTTATTAATATGCAAATTTCTGCAGCAAGGTCTTTCAAAACCTGATCACTTCATCTCCTGGGGGAACCGGAGCTTTGAGTGTGAGGTTTCTTGTCTTTCTTGTCTTGGTTCTTGTCCTCTACACCATGTGTTGTGGTGGAGGGACGGAAAAGTGAATTCTGCCACGCTTCCTGAAATATTATCCAAATTATAAACTCAATCTCCAGACTTTGGTGCTGCTTGGTGTTTCAGAGGCTGTCATCATCTTTTATTTACATACAGAACCTCAACGACACCTGGGCAGCATTTCGTCACCACAATGGACAGGCAGCAGATTGAAACTGAGTTCTATTTGAATAATTCTGCATTAGCTGCAACCAATGAATTAATTTCTGAATATAATAAGCAATAACCCAAAAATAATTAGGAATCCTAATGATTAGTTGACTAGTTGTTCAGCCAATGGACAGAAAGTTAATTAATCATTATTTTTAACATTTATAGACACAATGATTGGCAGAGTAGTCAAAAAAATAAATCAACAGATAATAATTGTTCGCTGCAGCCCGAATAATAAAATCATGAGAGCTGGTCAGACCTGGTGCAGCTGACAGGTGATGTCGAAGACGGACGGGTTCATCTCGTCCATCTCCACGTAGGCGTCCACCACCACCGTCTGCCCCTCGATCACCAACACACACTCGTAGTCCAAGTCTTTGTCCTGCGCACACACACACACACACACACACACACACACACAAATACAGAGTCTTTAGTTTACAAGGAGAATCACTAAGCCTGGTTAACTGTCATGTACAGGTTAGTGTGTGTGTGTGTGTGTGTAAGTGTGTGTGTTGAACCTGGTAGAGGTGCAGGTTACGGGCCAGTAAGGTGATCTTCCTCTCCACCTGGACAGGTAACAGCGGTGAACCCTGGACTTTCTCCACACAGGGACAAGCTGACGAACCCCAGCTGACATAGGAGCCCTCGTCCCCCTGTGTCACACACACACACACGCACACGCACACACGCACACACACACACACACACACACGGTCTTAAAGAAGATAAAACCACAGCTCTACTCTCCTCTTTCTGACTCTCTGCCTGCTCTCTCACACCTCAGACCAAACATCCTGTAAAATTCAAGATATTCTATATTTCAGTTTAGCACGTCTTTGTTTATACAATAACCAGAATAAGATGGATCTAGCAGCTGGGATATTCCTATATTATGTGATATACGCATGCTTGTGAACATGTTAGCATGTCAGCTGGTGGTTTTCGAGTCTGTGCAGCTCAGTTTTGTGTAACATCAAGAGTGACATTATTTAGCTGTGGAAGGCTGGCACTGAATTATAAAATCAGCTTATTTGCCTAAAGAATAGAGAAAGTGTAGATGATTTTTTTTATTATTTATATTTTTAACTTCAAGATCAGGTTCAAGTTTATCTAGAGCCTAAAATGACTGTTTACAGTCTCTGTGGGCTTTACAGGCCCACAAGTTTACAGCCAACAAAACAGGACTAATCCTCATGGAGGGCAAGAAAAAACTCCCCCAAAAACTCACAGATGAAAAATGCTACTATTATTACTATTTTTCAGAAAACCATATTTTTCATAGAGATTTTGGACTACATTCGAAATAGAAGACATCCTAATCTATGGCACAAAAATCATGCAATCGTTGTAAATGTAAATGACGGCTCCAGAATCTGAACCCTGATACGAGCCAGTGACCGAAGAGCTGCTGTTGCTTTCTTTTGCACACACACATAAACACACTGAAGCACACAAACACTTTTTTGACTCTAAATGAGGTTTAAAATCTTAAACCACGCTGTTAACACGATCAATCATTCCAAAAAACATGAAAACATTCAGACACAAAAAAATCCAAAAACACTGACGCAGCTGGGATTTCTTTTTGTTTTGTTTGTTTGTTTTGTTGGTGAGGATGAAACAGAAGCAAAACAAGAACAACACAACTGAGAGAAAGGAAAGGAAAAGCAGGGAAACCAGGGCAGAGTGTGTGTGTGTGTGTGGGGGGGGGGTCGGTGTGTTTGTACAGCACGGTCCAGTGGGAGCAGTGGGAGGCCGCTGAAACCCCAAGGAGGAGGAAGAAGAAGAAGTAGAAGAAGAAGAAGCAGCAGGAGGAAGAGGAGGAGGGAGGCAGCTGAACTCACCGGGAGGAAGGCATCTGCCGGGTCGTACTGGTAGTCCAGCTCTGAGTCGGCGTCTAGGAGGCGGGGGTAAGCCGGGGGGGCGTGGTCCACCTCCCCGTCACCCGACAGCACCGCGGCCGCTGAAAAGGTCGACGTGTCATTTTCTGGCGCCGTGGCAACCTCGGCCTGATCGTCCACTTTTTCCTCGGCCGGCCAGAGGAGCACCTCCGGGTCAGCGGCGCCGCCTGCCGCCTCGGTGGGAGGCTGCGGGTCTTGCGAGGGCAGCGGGGTCGGGCTCCGGGTCGGGTCGAGGTAAAAGGAGGGGTCCGAGTCGTCCGGCTCGTTCAGAGGAAACGGCGTGGGCAGCGGGAAGCGGGGCGAGGCCTGGGTGGGAGGCTCCGGCAGGCTCAACGCCTCCTCGGCTGACGGGGTACCAGCAGGGGGCGACTCGGTCATCACCTCCAGCGGGACAGACTCGGGCGCCGGGATCATCAGGGGGGTCATGGGCTCCAAATCGCCAATCTGACCGTCAGTGGCAGTGGCGACGGGCGCCAAATCAATTTTGACGTCACCCGGTGTCACCGCGGGGTCTTCAGCGCCACCTTCAGACACGATGACGAGCTCCGCCGCCTCCGTCTGTGTCTCCTCCTCCCCTATGATGACCTCTGGGGATGGGGAGGTGACGGGGGCCGGGGTGGTGGGCGGCAGGGTGCTGGGAGGCCCGGGCGGCAGGGCGGTGGTGGGCACCGTGGTCGGCTCGGGGCTGGCGGTGGTGGGCGGAGTCGTGGTTGTCGGAACGGTCGTCGGTTCCTGAGTGGTTGCTACGGTTGTGGGGGCTTCGGTGGTTGTTGTTGTTGTTGTTGTCGTCGTAGCGACAGTCGTGGTTGTGGTGGTTGTTGTGGTGGTGGTGGCCGGGAGGGTGGTGGTTGTCGGGGCAACCGTTGTGGTAGCACGTGGCGTGGCAGCACGTGTCGTGGCAATTTGGGGAGAGTGGGTTGTGGGAGGAGCTGAGGTGGGGAGTTTAAACTGGGGGAGGACACGAGGAGAGGGTGAGACAAATAAAAAAAAAAAAAAAAAAAAAATGGCAAAGGAAACAGAAACAAACAAATTCACACACTTGACAAGAATTCAAATGTGTTGCGGAACACAAAAACGTTGTGTTATTGTGTTACTGCCACAGAGGCAGAATGATTTGTTAAAAAAATGACGTTTGTCTTGACATATGAGGCGCGGTGGAAAAGTAACGTAAAATTAAAACACCTCCTCTCCATAACAAACCTTCGACCCTTCAGATCGACTTACCAAGTCCTTGTAAATTAACAGTACAAATGCTGCCTTCAGGCGCTCCTCAAAAGCTCCTACCTTTGAGTTTAGAGGCTGTATTTACAACCTGTTGCACATGCGAGGGCCTTTAGCTGGATAAACATCCACAATCAGCCTTGCAACTCATTCTGCAAGTTTTTTTTAGCGGTGGCTTTATTTTATAAACAAAGCAGCACGAGGCTTTTTGGTGATGCAACGGTGCAATATGTATCACTGCTATAATCAGTTGTTGACGCGGCTTCCATGATCTCCACCTCAGCATATCGTGCATAAGAAAAAAATATGACCACCACCTCAGTGCTGTTCACGACTTTGTGACAGGTGTTGTCGTTTGGACGTGCTAAACTTTACCGCTTTACGTTACCGTATATCAAACAGCACTTAAACATGACATGAGCTGTCAGTGGGTGAATGTGCATTTTGTGTGAAACCAAGGACTCAATTCAAGTAAAAACATATATATATACATATATATTTGGCGTTGTTCCTCTCTATTTTTTAATACCTTGATGATTGCTGTGTTATTGGATCCTTTTGCATGCTGCTGTGTAACAAGATGAACTGGGTGGCATTATATCCTGGTGTGACTTACGTGCTGGTTGTAGATGATCACCCCCTCCTCGCAGGTGGGCTTATGCGTGCACATGTGCTGGTGAACGCACCAGTTACAGCCCCACCGACTCAGTACACAACCACGGCAACTGGAAACAGACACACAACAGAAAGATATAACAGGCGTGGTGCATGACTAAAGAGATTAAATCATTTTGCCCCTGCAAGCATCTGCAAAACGGGAAAAGAACAAAGTGGAAAGCACAAAATGAGAAGTACTGGCTCTTTATCGGGCGAGCGGGAGATGAGAGATGGGAGCGGAGCAGAGGATGGTACAGAGAGAGAGGAGCCAGCCAGCTTATACCACACGGAGTAATCCAATTGCTGCCAATCTGCCCCCAGTGGCTAGAAAGGTCAGCACTCTAATTGAATTGAACCTCAGTTTCTTATCAAAGTGGTGGGAAGTACGGAGCGAGGCTGAACGAGGACAGGGAGCGTGGAGAGGCAGCGCAGGAGATCAGAGGAGATGACGGCTGCCAAATTCAACGTCAGCCCACACAGGAACAAAATACTTCAAGTATATAATATTATGACATGGTTTAAAAACATATTTAAATACCTTTGATTTCCAATGAAAATATTTAAGTAGCAAATTCCCCCCAAAACACAATGCAGTTAGCAGCTACACGAGTACAGACGTCATCTCAACTTCTGTTTCGGAGATTTACAAGTTTTCAGTATCTACAATATCTATTCAACAAAAGATTGTTTGCAAAGTGTGGCTATGAGTCAGATTCACCAAGTACAACTGACCGACAAGGACATTAAAGGAACAGTTCACCCAAAGTACAAACAATGTAATCAATTCATCCAGATAGTTTGTGTGATTTGATGAGGTTTCCAGTAGGGGTGGTGAAAAAAAATCGATGATCGATTAATCACGATTATGTTGTGGATGATTCTGAATCGATTATTAAATTTTTAAGAATCGATTATTTGGTGACACTGTTCTTCGCGCTTCACCAAGCCGATCAGCGATTCGCGCTCGATCCCCTCGCGAGAGGTTAGACAAACACCGCGAGACAGCAGAGGAAAGACACAGACGAGAAGGAGCGCGGTAATCGAGAATCGCTAATAATCGAAAATCGGTTGTTAATCGAATCGGGACCTCAATAATCGTAATCGAATCGAATCGTGAAATCACACAGATTAACCACCCCTAGTTTCCAGTCTGTTGGCAAACTGGAGTCACTGGGAGGCAGATAGATGCAGTTTGTCATTGCCTTTATTTGGGTAAAGTGGCTCCTTTAATTAGACAAAACGAACCAACTGTTTTCATGATTTGCTTTTCCTTTTCTGCTTTTTACTCCTCTATAAATAGCACCTATGTGTATTTTTTGTGGATGTTTCAAAACAATTTCAATTAGATGTGTCAGCTTATGTTGAACTTTATTTGAAAATCATATATCAGACAATGACAATCATCTACTGTAACTCTGATATGACAGTCGGTTCCTACTCAATATGTTTTTGCTGTTATGATTATAGTATTAGCTATCTGAGCAGAGAAATCATTCCAGTGCAGTGTGGGAGCATTTTTATCAGCAGCTTCAGGGATGACAGTCTGTAAAACCCACAATAAAGCCTCATCTACAAGAAATTCATTAGTTTCTGTTCCAATGGGGCATTTTACTGTCTCGTGATGACTGGATGCTGTTTCAGAGGCTTTTCCAACCTGAGAAGAATAAATGTCTCAATACTCGTCACATGGCCATATTTTCAAGATACTCGGTGCAAAACATTCAGCAGATTAAATCCAAAAGTATCAGCATTAGCCTTCAAAAAAAAAAAAAAAAAAAAAAAAATCATACTGGTTGGGATCTTAGGTTTGAATTCGACCCAGGCAGGACTGAGCCATGTGATGAGCACATGTGGAGAAGGAAAAGACCATCAAGAGAGTGGAGGGCAGGAGTCAGCTGCCTGCAGCCTTCCCTGCTGCAAGTTGTTTAGTTAGTAAGGAGATATGTGGGCATTTAATTGATGGCTGAAGGACAGTATTTGAGGATTGGTGAACACAGGTGGAGAGAGATGGGAGAGTGACAGAAAGAAAGAAAAACACATAGTAGGAAGAATCACAGAGACAGAATCACAAAGAATGAAGAGAAAACTAATCAAGAGCCAAAGGGCGACTGAGGTGTAACGGAGAACATCAGAGGCTCAGATCAAGAGTACGACCTGACTATAAGGTCTGCAGAGGGTAAAATAAAGTGGTGAGAACAACAGAGCACAGCCAAGCAGAGGGTAGCCGAGATAATAAATCATCGACAGCTACTCACGGCATGCTGCCAGACAGCTGCTTCACAGCCGTACAGTCGTAGAAGGTGAAGTCCCTCTCTGTGACAGTGACGCCGCCAAAACGAAGAGACAAGGTGACCGTGACGAAATCTGCCGAGAAAAACAAAGAGAGCAGAAACAGAGAGTGAGGGGGGAAAGCTGAAAACAATACGTCCCCGGCATTATTTTTCACTTCACCACAAATCCTACCGAGTGGGGGCTCTGAAAATATTTTGGCTGGGATTATCGTCTTTGATTCAGACACAGAGTAAGTCTTGGCCGGGTCGGTCCTGAAGTGCAGCGTTCCTCAAAACACAAGCGAGGGGAGGGAATGTGGGAGAACATTTGGCCGGGAACGTCAAAACACTGAGCCCTAATAAAACCCATGTGCACCCCCCTTCCTCCCCACCGCCCTGATGAGTCCAGACATAAACACAGCAGGGTTCAAGGCTTGGTAGCCTACTGTGGACCGAGCACATGGTGAACACACTGGAGGCTCACATGCATCAACTAATAAGAAACTTACACAGTCATATTCTGCTTTGTGCTTTTTTTTTTTTTTTTTAAAGCTGCACAAGTCAGCAGCTTCACATGTTGGTGGCTTCAACTGGAAATTTTTAACTTCACTTCTCAGAAACCCTGTGATGTTTCTTCAGTAACCTGCACACAAGGTACTACGTTAACTAACCTGTCCAGCCTGCCATACTTTATCCCAAAAAGATGGGAGAGGCAAACATCTGGCTCTCCACTATTTTTTTTTTCCACTATTTTTCTGCATATCACAATATTCCTAATCTGATAAAGGTCATGTAAACACCATATTTCATTTGGATATTCTGAATTTGGCCTGCAGCATTTTCCAACTAAAACCTGAGGGATATGCTGATATTATTCAGGTTTTCTCTGGTCATGCACACAGCGCACCGTGCCTCGCCACTCAGGTTTTTTCTGTTATGCAGTTTGCGACACACGGCCTCTCGACATCTGACAGTCAGCTGTGAGTTGTAAACAAACCGACTCGCCAACATTTTGCAAGGCTGGGGCAGAGACGCATTCACAAAAGAAAGAGCTCAGATTTCTGGTCAGAAGGAGAAACACACCGATGTTTAAACATGATGAAAGACTTGGATATCAACTGCTTTTTTGGATATGTATAAATATCACAACGCTGACCTCTTCAACCAGGTGGTTGAAGGAATGAAAGAGGGCGACTGTGTTCGTACGGACCAACAAGTCGGAGTCGGCTTCATGTCAACGGGAATATTGGTGGAATATTGATCTGCATGTGTAAGCAGCTTAGTGGGGATACTGTCTTTCTCAAAATAAGGGCAAAAACCAGAATATTTTGTGCAAGTGAATGTAGCCCTGGAGGGAACGCTCACATTCAACAAACTGCTGTTTAGAGCTTTTGCTCTTTAATTTCATTTCATCACTTCCTTCTTGTGGAGAATCTGCGGTATCTCAATTACAGGAGATGGGACACTCCCCTCTGTCGTAGCTTCACATTGTGATTTAGAGTTACACATTTTGACGCAATGATTTTGACATTTTTTTGACCACCAATTTTGACCATTTAGAATATCATTAAAAGTTTCTCATGTGAAATCCTACAAATGGAAACAAATGTAGTCAGAAAACAGCATTAAGTCCATGACACTGCAAAGATTTTTCATCTCAACAAAATACTATAAATAATGACTAAACAAACCATCGCGTTTTTAAAGGCCTCTGAGGATGAATTTGAGGTTTGAAGCTCTAACTGTATTTAAAAGCTGATGCCTGAGTTAAGATAATTTCATTCAATCTGATCTGTTTTTTTACAGATGTGATTAAGGCTCCAGAGTAAAAACACAGCGAGTGCTTGTGTTCCGTCTGCTTTTGCATTTCCTTCTTTCCAATATGGAGATTTTTTTTTTTTTTTTTTTTTTTACATTTTACAACACTGAGATGTAAATTGGAAAATCTGATCTGGCGTGCAACTTTCAGATCAGCAGTTTCACTTTCAGACTCTGGGCTCCGTCTCTCCTGCTCAAAATTAACCGAGCTCTGGTCCCTAAACCTCTTCCAGAGAACATAAGCCACGGCTAGATCCCTAAATAATGCCTGTCAGATCTAACAGGGTTCTTCCTTGTGTGTCCATATCTCAGTAAAACCCCCAGGCTGCAGCCCCGCCCCTCCCCCCCCGAATCCAACAGCCTGAGAACCACAACAAGTCTGACACCTCAGGCATGGGAACCAGTGCGAGAGTGAGTGTGTGTGAGTGTGTGAGAAAGAGAGAGAGAGAGAGAGAGTGTATGAATGTTTGGATCCAAAACCAGATACCTTTCTGCTTGAAAAGGGATTTCTGCTCCGGTGTGACTGCATGAGCGAGCGTGACCTCCGCAGATGCTTCAGTTTTTTTATTTACAGGCCTCTTTTTAATCTCCTTTTGTCGTCACCAGTGACTTACCCTCACAAATGAGCTGCTCCGAACATGCCGAACAACCACCCACCCCCAAGGAAAACCAAAGAGCATAAAGGAGGCAGGCAGACAAAAAAACGCTGGATGAATTAGATTTGCGGGCGGCTGCTGGCTCACAAATACAGATTACTTCCCGCTGTGCAACCAACCTGGCTTAGAAAAGAGGATTGGGCCAGCCGAGATACATGGGAGCAGAGGCTGAAGTCTGTGCGTGTTGTATGACTGGGCGTGCAAACACAGAAACACACACACACACACACACACTCACACAAGCATGACTTCCACTTCAGGACAGCACCCAAGAAGAATTTTAAGCTCTCTGATGTCAGTTTTTTTTTAACCACAGAAAAAAAAGAGTCAGGCCTCAGGTTAGGATGCACTCACCCTGCCCTGGTGGCACCGGGGGAACCTCTTGGGTGTCTGGCGAATGGCAGGTGACCCCAGTTTTGGTGATGGTGGCAGGACTCTGGCTGTCGTCGAAGAAACAGGAGTAGGACTCGCCTTCTTCTAACACTGGAAGGCCCAGAGCTGACAGAGAGATCTGAGGACGACAAGACAGAGACAGGATCAGCTCAACATGGTGCATGTTCCAAAAAAAATTCACACAACAGCTTCCAAAGCTAAATCTATGTTTAGACAGCCACTTCAAACTCAATGTTT
This sequence comes from Myripristis murdjan, assembly GCF_902150065.1. Taxonomy (NCBI): domain Eukaryota; kingdom Metazoa; phylum Chordata; class Actinopteri; order Holocentriformes; family Holocentridae; genus Myripristis; species Myripristis murdjan. The sequence continues at coordinate 32,703,116 of NC_043984.1, forward strand.
TTGCATATCCTGTAGGAGGACGTAAGAGTTGAATAGTTTTTTTTAAAGGAATTCTCCAAAGTTCTCTTTGTTTACACAGTGGATCATGGGTATTTTAAATGTATGTCTTGAAATTTGTAATATAAGGTTTATTTTTCCACTTTGACAGAGCAAAGCTAATGACTCCTATAGACTTCAAGTCTTTATGCTAAGCTAACACAAAATGCTACCCATAGGAACTGAACCACTGGACGTACAGAGGCAGAAACGGTATCAGTGGCAGCTTTCCTCTCAAAGACCAAAATGTTGGGTGATGACTGCTGTAGTGGAATACATATTCCAATTTTTCAAAGCGGACAGTAATTGCTCACTGATTGTGCGTGCTGCTTAAAGCCTGTGAAAAGCTCGTCTGTTATCTCGGCGCTAACATGTCTGATGATGTTGCTCACAGGAAACATGAGAGAGAAAAGCACTGCCATCTCTCCCACTGTTTTAACTCTGTCTGAACTAATAATCCACACGGCATTTTTACACAAGTGCAACACGTTTTAATTTTGCAGTATATGAAAGTGTTTATGTTTCTGCAGATAAAACCTCCTGTTCTGCTGCTGTTAACATCTTTCCTGTGTTCCTCTGCTGGATGCAGCTCCAAACAGGTGTTTGTGTTGTGGCGACTACATGCTAAAGGGATGATAAACTAAAATATATAATTTTTATTGAATTTTTTTTTTTTTATTGTCATCACTGGGTGCAGAAAACATCATGAAGCTGTCAGAATATAAAGTCCTTTCTATGCAGAGAGAGGCCTATTGGTTGATTTTCTCCTGAGTCAAGCCAGCGGATTTATTGGGATTTAAAACAAACAAACAAACAAACAAAAAAAAAAACACTTTCACAGGTAAGAGTGGAGTGATCCAATCAGAACACAGCGAGCTCTACAGCAAAGTTAGCTGGGAAAACATCAGCTAACATGTTGTTGCAGTGCTAGTTTCGGTTACAACCGGATATTTTCCCGTTGCTGGACAGCTGGTTGGTCTTCAGGCTCCAGACAATACTATTTCACTATGAGGGGAACTAAAGCCCACCCAGTCCTGCTGGAACGGATAAAAACTATTTGTTATTACAGTCTGTGACTTTTTGGAACTGTTAAATGCATGTTTTAACTGGGTTTAGCGTCCCTTTAACAGGTTAACTTGCGGCTGGGTTCATTTTAGTTTCTAAAGCTCTAATTTGGCCACTCCCACAGGCACAACACCTCATGAACCTCAGGGTACTTTGCACCTCGAAGTAAATCTGTCCCCAAGTCTCCTTTCCATCTCTGTTAGTGACTTTGCCTCCCAAACTGACTCTAGACAACGCAGCATCAGCCCTGAAAAACACACTTAGCTGAAAAACACACCAGCCGATTCAGCTGGTCTCGATGTATGTTGATGTCTGAGAAAAACAATCGTTCAGTCCCAACAGGTTTATTTTATTTGGAGTCATCTGAAGAGGATTTGTCTGCTTTCCTCTTGCCCTATGATGTCAGACAGTTAGTATGAATTGTTTTCCTGTATCTGCTGCTCTCCAGACGATCCGGCTTCTTCCGCACAGATGATTGATACTGTGTGTTTCTGCCGCAGCGGGACAGGCCAGGACGCTGCTCCGATCGCTATCTGCTCTCGAGGCACTGACACTCGACAATAACAAGGTAACACTCACACACGCACGCACGCACACACACACACACGGTACACCCTGCCAAAGAACAGTAAATCTCCCACCTCAGCTGATAAGGGATTCCAACAGGGACATGAACTGAGCCTGGGTGATATGTGGGCTTTCATGTATTATGCTGTTTTGAATGGGCTGTTATTCTGGGGGTCGGGCATGTTCATGCAGAAAATGGGGGCAGAGATATTCTATCCATGCTACTGATGTTTGTGTATTTTTTTGTAAGGTATCTATAATCCGGAAGATTCCTGATTCAGATCTTCTTGAGATCCAGTTTCGACTGAATAAAACTCCAGGTTGAAACTAGCAGGTTTCATCCTTTAACCCCTTACCTTTCAGACAGCAAACATAGTGTCTTCCAGAGCCTTTAGCAGTTTTAAAGCGAGTGAAGACACTGGTAATCGTGTGAAACTAGACGACCAAGTGAATCCATCAGTTTCACATAAGTCACGCTAGGCTGTCGGCAAAGTTCGCCTAAATACCTCTGACTTCAAGATATCTGAGTGAAAATGGGTTGTATGGGCAGCCACGGATCTCTGCTTTACTCCACAACCTCATGAAACTTTACAACCACAAACTACAGACGTAGTGTGTTCAGGGGATCTCTGTTTTTTTTTTCAGGTGTATTGACAATAAAGGGTAGTTTCTGAGCAATTTCCAGAACAGAGCGCTCGCCATCCTATCACCTAAAGATGCAATTCTTACAAAAATCTCCAAATGTCAAAACGTTTGGATACCAAATCACAGCATGAATTTTTTCTATGGCGGTCCTCAAGCTCTTGGTTTCCTGATGTGGTGTTTTGGAAGGATTTAAGACCATTTTAATTAATTTGTTTAATTTGAGATTTTTTTTTTTTTTTGATCACTCAAGAATTAATTAAAATGGTCCTAAATCCTTCCAAAACACCACATCAGGAAACCAAGAGCTTCCCAGATCCCCTGCCAAAAAAAGGGTCTGAGGAAAAGGTTGGTATGGTAAGGCGTTAAGACAGAGGATTGAGATCACCCCTGCGTGGCGGCGACCTTACCATTCGGCTCTCCTCCCTGCTGATGTTGGAGGGGTTCATCTCCTGGATGGCCAGACACTGCTGCTCCATGTCGAAGCTCCACAGCCACTGGCCCGGCTGGGCACCACGTGCACACTCCGACTGCAACACACACCTGCAAGACAACAACAAGGGCACACTGTTAGATATGATGGGGTTTTATGAGGAGATGTGGTCCGACCATGTCCATGTACCATGTATTCAGTTTACAATGCAAAAAATATCCATGTGAACAATCATTTCGTCTCATATTCAGTGAAAATACAGATCTTGTTTTTCTTCAGATAAAGTACAAAAATCTCCCAGTGGGGTGAGATAATCCAGCTAGTTTCCAATGCAGTTTCAGGATTTTTTCCAAGCATAAAATGCAGAATAAAGCAGATCAGCCCACTAGGATCACAAAAATGCTTGACTCAAGAAAATTCTAGGAACACGTTGATCAGCGTTGGAAGCAAGTGGGATTATCTGACCTCACTGGCAGACTGTTTAGTTTGTTTGAACAAAAACAAGATTTTAACACTGAATATGGGACTAAATTACTTGTAAAGGTACAGAATTTTTTTTTAAGTGTAATAGGACCTCCAAGTCAGGTGCTCATGTTTTTCTCTCTTGCTCTACTGGTCTATCAAATGAAGCCATAAAACCACCTACGGACCATTTATTAGTGAAGTCCAAATCAGGGTGGTTTCTGCATGTTAAATTTTTATGACCTTTTTAATGAAAATTCAAGCAAAATCTGCTTTTGATGATTTCCGATAACTTCCACTCCATTGCACATTCCCTCCCGGTTTATTAACAATGTTTTTCTGAAGGAACAAACAGTCTGGCTTTCACTCCTGTCGAGCTACGAACAACAGGAAGAAAACGGAATTGAAAGCAATAAAATCTGAGCGGGGTAGAGCTGCGTGAAGCCTGGGAGAAAATGAAAGAAGAATAAAGTATGAGCGAGAGGAAGAGGGAGGGAAAAAGCCAGGTGAGAGGGAGGAGGGAGGCCAGGTGGTGGAGGTAGAGAAGAGAGGCGGGAGGAGGAGCGACAGATGGGATGGTGGGTTTACAGCCCTTTCATCAGACTCAGAAACAATCCCCGCAGAGCAAACTCAAAGTATTTTTTAGGATGAGTTGGCAAAAACATTCGGTGTAAACTAACACGTGCGCCAGCCGCCTCCATGTCTGCAGATGATTTGCTTTATTACGACACCAACGGCAACATTTGTTTGTTTGTTTTGGTACAACTGGAATCGATGCGATTCTACATGAAACACGGAAAAGTTGAACACAGGAGTAACTTGACTAACATTTACACTGTATTTTACTTTTTAATGGAGAAAGTTGCCAGTGAATACAACAATACAAATAGTTTTAAACTCCTGGATGGACAACATCACAATCAGCCTGTAACGCAACAGAATGACAGAAAAGTGCCAGGGAAACAAAGGCGATCCACGTTTATTTCAAGAATTTCCCAATTTGGGATCAGGAACACACATCCATCCATCCATCCATCATGAATGTTTGCTTGTTTATGAATGTCGAGCCTTTTTTCATCAGTGATCAGCTGTTGACTTCCTTGCATAACGTAACTCTTTCTGGTTTATCTACTTTTAACTTCACATTTGTCCTAACCCTTTTGAATTATAGATCAGGTAAAATTAGATTACACTACACTGAATGAAAGTTTAATGACGCCTGTGGCAAAATTGAGTGGTGAAACTATCGATGGGATTTGCACTGGAGCTAATTGAGTTGTGGAGGATGGAGTAGTACACACATCAATATACACACACATACACATACTGAAAAAAAAAAAAAAATTCTCACATCCTTACCCACCTCAAAGCCCTCGGGATAAAACTTAAATGTTTCAGCTACAACTCAGCCTTGAGTTTATCTGCTGCTATAAGTCACATATTTATCTTGGCTTCTTAGGTGCAGTTAATGATTCTGAATAAATTAAACCAAGGAAAGTGAGAGGCCACGGTCTGATATATCTGATATAACTGTGCTTGTTTCCAGCAGACTGCAATGAACTTTATTATGGCTGTCAAACCTGAAAGTAAAATGCATTGTTGGTGTTTAGATACTTACTTTTCACTTCTATTTAAGTAAATGGACTGCATTTCTACAGCACTCTTATTGTCTACTGAACACTCAAAACGTTTTGCCTCACCCTCACCCTTTCATACACACATCATCATCATCATTGTTATTATTAACTAAAACTAGCCGTAGGTCTCGCATTAACCCTGTTCTTGCTTCCCTCCACTGGCTCCCAGTCAAATTCAGAATAAACTTTAAGATTCGATTGATTGACATTGACATTTCTTGTCTTCTTATCCCCCTTAACCACTTCTCGACCATCCAATCCTCAAATCTGGGTCTTTGATCCATCCCCTGCTTCAAATGTTAAAAAAAAAAGTAACCATGCCTATGCAGTTTTAGCCCCAACTCTCTGGAATAGTCTTCCCAAAGCAATGTGATTTTCTGAATCCCTGGATTGTTTTAAGCAGTTTCTTTGGGCTCTTTTATGTAAATATTTTTAAATGTATTTGTTTTTCTATGCATCTGTTTTTATTTTCCGCATGTGTGAAAATCTTTGTAACGGTGTGTTTTAAAGAGCCTCACTTACTTATGTACACTCACTCACTCACTGATGACAGATGCTACCATGCAAGGTGCCAAGCTGCCCATCAGGAGCGGTTAGGGGGTTGAGTGTCTTGCTCAAGGACACTCTGACACACTCTCTGGAGGAGCTGGAGATCAAACCAGGAACCCTCCGATTATCAAGATGCTGCCCTCTATTTAAGTGAATTTTACATCCACTAAAGTGAAATTTCAGTGAGAGTTCAGTGCTTCTAGGCTGCTTGAGTGGCGCGTTAGCTGAGCCTCACCTTCCCTCCAGGACACACCAGCCGCAGTAGGGGTCGTGGGCCAGCAGGCAGGAGTGACAGTCGCCGTGTTGCTGGCATTCGGCCACCGGCCTCTTCTGCAGCTGGAACCGAGACAACAACGCACCAGTATTCAGCCACGTGCGCCATTCACAGTAAGCTCTTACAAATCTGTTTAAAAACATGAATAGGTGGCCCAGTTTCCCCACTGGAACAATACAAAATGAAAATACGGTCATTATATTAATCCCACCTACAAGCCTGCCTTACCGGAAGGGAGAGATTTAGGGGAAATTAATTCCAAATTCTTCACCTTACCGTCATCGCAACACAAAGGCGCTTTAAAGAGCCACGCGTTGCTTTAATCGGAAGTTTTTTTCCTTCCACACATTGTGAACTCTTACTGCGACACACCAGAGGCCACCAAGCAATTAAACTGCTTTTACTGAAGTATGAACTGAACTGTGAACAACAGCAGCATTTCTCAAATTCAAATAAATGTAAGCGGCACACAAAATAAAAAAAGGGACGGTCTGAAAAAAAAAAGAAAACGTAAAAAACACTGTTGGGCTTTTCTAGGTTAAACAAAAACACTGAGTCCTGTGATGATGACCAAATTATCCAGATTGCGTACATGAGAGATTGTGATTCATTCATGCAGTAAAGGTGATAAAGTGGGCCTTAATTATGCTCTTCGTTATAATTGCAGCCTGTGTGTGTGTGTGTGTGTTTTTACCATGGTGGAGGTCATTATGAAGAGATGCTCCTCGTTCTGGTCCAGGATGAGGTCAGGGCTGATGACCGAGTTCTGCTGAACGGAGATGACAGAGTATTCCTCCACCTCGCCGTTAGGACCCAGGAACACCTAAGAAAACACAAACACACACACACACACACACACAAACTAATTATCAGTTACTGGCATACAAGACTGCTGACACAGCCAAACACACACTAAGCTGCAACTGAAAATGTGTTTGTCTTTCATAGTCCTTTTAAGCCTCGACAACAACAACGAAAACAAGTGAGAGTTTAATTGTTTTTCCTTTTGTCCAATTTACTGGCGTCGTTGCGGCGTTCTTAATGGAGACGTATAAGAATATAAGAAGATTAATTTGTGCAAAAACAGAAGGACGGCAGCAATAATGGAAATGAAAATGCAAAATATTTATAATACGTGATGCATAATCCCCAACGCAGCTGTCAAACGATGTGGTTTAGTTGTACAACCACATGAAGAGCAATCTATAAAATGAAGTGACAAGGAAAAAAAAAAAACTCCAGTAACACGTGGTGAAGGAGTCAAACACAGATAACTGGTTTCATTAAATAATTCCATACATCGTTATCGGGCCGCAGTGTCCAGATGGGCGGCTGTGTGCTGAGGCGGCGGCGGCTGTAATGCAGGTTAATGTGAGAGGGCAGCTTGACGGACTGCTCCACATCAGCCTTTTTATGTTATTTACAGGAGCCTGAACATCAGGTTCACTCCCTCTAATGCCATTAGTGTGGTATTCCACTGTCAGACGTGCTCCGCTGGAACAAAGACGGCAATCACCCTAATGGGAAAATCCCGCATGAGACAGGTGGAAATGTGGATTCCCTTATCTGCCCTGCAAGTCTAGGCAGCTGTTTTAAACATCATTTTTTATTCTCACAGGAGCCGAAGCTGAGCCGATCCACTCGTTTAACCCGAAGTTAATCTCTTAAAAGGAACCAAACCAGTTGCTGAGAGGTTGCGGATGAGAATAAAGACACCAAAATCATTCATGTGTCCTCGCTTGATCATTGGCTCTGTGGCTCCACGCTAAAACTTTACCATTTAAGTGACACGCGGCCATTAGGATTATCCAAAGTAAGACGACTGACCTTTTAGTAGCAAGAAGTAATTCACTGGGTTTATATGCACTTCAGTAATCGGGTTATCCTCCGCCCTCAAGCGGCAGTCATCTGATTTCTCAAATGCCATGTAAACAAGAAAGCCGGTTTCCTATAATCGGGGTAAGGCATTAAGAGAAATCGGTCTAAGTCAGCTGGGTTTCTCCTGACAAAAAAAAAAAACTATTATTGTGCCATGTATACATACCCTTACGCTAATTTCTCAATAACTTTTTAGGTGTGTATGCATGTGCTAGAGGAGAGTGACAGACCATGATAAACACAGTAAATACAGACAGTACAACTGTCATTCTTAACATATCGTCAGAATATCAACACCGAGGCATCTGGTCAAAATATCGTGTTATTTAATTTTGTCCATATCGCCCAGCCCAAGTAAGTAGCTAACACATGTACATGTTACTCGATTTTCATCCGTAACCTGCTTACTCACGATAATCTGATTTCTTGAGGCCATGTTAATGTAGTAATTGATGGTTTTCGCATTATAGCTGATGTAAGATTTAATGTGAAATAATTCATCCCATGCACAGTCTCTCATCACCCAGCAGCCTCACTTCATACGGAAACCAGAACAGTTCAAGTCCCAGGTTAGCTCAAAACAATACTGTATTTTTGTATCATATTAAGCTGAAATTTTTACAAATGTTTTAATAACAATTTAAGATAACTTTGCATTTAGCTTTAGATTTGCTAAAAGTTTTCATTTTGTCATTTTTGAGGGAATGCGGGTGCCCTATCATTCAACAGCACACACTGCAGCGAGCTCTGAGCACTGCAGCCAATGATCAACCAGGGACACATAAAGGATTTTGCTGTATCGTTTTAATATTGAAGCCAGCACTTTCATTGACTAACAATTTGTTTGAGCAGTATGTCGGCAGAGTTTCGGCTATAAAACCCTCATCTGCAGCAGAGGCTTTATAGCCACGGCATCCACTGATAGACTGTCCTAACACATGCTGCCCAAACACATCCTGATGAGGGCTGTGTAGCTGACACATCTGCTGACATACCGCCCAAATAAACTGGTAAAAGATTAGTCAATAAGAGCGCCGTTCCTGTTCCCTTTTCAAGTTTCCATGTTTTGAAACGAGCACTGAGCGAATTCTTCATTTTCTTCTTGGTGTCCGCATTCATAGTGAACTTCATAGCAAGTATCATCAAACTGATAGAAATCATACGAGGACAGGACTGCAGGCTGTGATGAATAAAGATATAGGCCAAGACTCCCCTGCAATGCAAAGTTAATCCGATCCCACTGGTATCGGGAGGATTTGAGGTCGGCTGTGCAGTCCAACACTCTTTGATCCCTCGGCTCCTCAAAGGCCGGCCGTCCAGGCTTTAATAACTGTCCGTCTAGCGCACACTGAGCCACTATCGCTACAGAACAGATGGAGGGGAAAAAAAAGAGACAAGCGGCTAAATGACATTCCCCTCTTCAAAGAAGTAAAGGAGGAGGAGGGGGGGTGGATACTCCGGGATGAGAGATGCAGCTAATCAGGCGCTTCTTCTCTGTCCATGCCAAGGAAAATCCCCACCCTTTTTTAGAGGGGGGAATAAACAATGTGTTAATATAAGAAGGAGAAGTACATACATGGATATTTGTCTATGCCGAGAGCACAAAAATACACAAACAGAGCGGCCTGACTTGGCAGGACGGACGGGGGAAATGATGGGAAAGATAGAAGGAGATAGTGAAAGCAAGAAGGGGCTGCGTGGCATGCTGACCACACAAACATCCCCTTTCTTTCAATAATGACGCACCCGGCTGACCTCAACAAAACAAACATTTAGAAAGAGAAGCCAAACCAGTCAACAGTGCATCTTTATGCCACGGCTTACGAGGCGGACGAGGTTTCGGGAATCACGCTCTCCGCCTGAAACCACAGCGGCTCCAATGTGTTGAATACCAGCAAGATTTGATTTATTTTTGCTTGTTATTCCAAGTAGCTACAATTAACCAATCACGCTAAGCCATGTCTCTCCGCTGTGTCTTGCCAAGAACTCGGGGTCAGCAATACTGGGAGTTCGTCTGCTTGTCACAATCAAAACATAATATAGCACATTCAAATATTGTTTCTCACTTGGTTTTCATTATTTACCCTATCCAAATAAAACCAGATACAAAAAGGAAATCTAACGGAACGTGATATGAACTCCGAAATCAAATGACAAGCAGCCAAGCCAAACAGTCAGTTGACTTTTCTGTATTGTAGATGTAAAACAAAGAATACTGCTTCTTCACCGCAAGTTTGCCAAATGTCAGTCACGCAGCTTAATGCGCTTAAAGTTTTTGGGTCTTTGCCAATCTGTGTTCTCGTGTTCTCCATGACACGTTTGGCAAAATAACATCCAACTGCCTGACCATACTTCCAAAACTGCAACACGCCAAGACAGAGGACAGATAGAGATCCACATTACGTTAACTTGCATACCGAGGACGCATCAGATGGTGACTCGGTTCATGAGAACAGAGGGGGGAATCTCCGAGACTCATTGTGAAAGTGATATCTACTGTCAAAACAGCACTTGAGTTCATAATACAGCTGCATGAATCAGCTTAGAGGAGAGCAGCTACGTGTCATTTATTCATCGTACAAGCGCACATAGCCATACTCTTTTTTTGAGAAGAATGCTCTTTGCTGTAAGCCAATAACAATGGATATTAGTTAGATTCGATATTAGATATTACCTGATGATATTGTGTTACAAAATTAGACATTGCAAGGGATTTCAAATATCATGATATGGTTCCAGATAAGAGCTAGCCTAGATTTAATATCTTAATATGTGGCCATTTTCAAGAAAAAAAAAAAAAGTAGTTTGTTTTTCCAATAAAAATGTATTCATGTGAAGGTGTAAAAGCCTCTGAAGCAATCCTACATGGGAGACAAAAACTCTTCATTAAAACTAGGGCTGTATCTATTATATCTATCATGTAGCAGCATAGATTGTCTAGTATTTTGGATATTAATATTAATATTGTAGTATCTGGCATAAGTGCTATCTTTTCCTGGTTTTAAAGGCTGCATTACAGTAAAGGGATGCAGTTTTCTTAACATAACATACTTCTCATCTCTGCATCCACATTACTAATTTTGTTAATCACAAATCTTGTGTGTAATTATCTTACGAAGGCACGAAAAGTCATCTTTACAATATTGTTGCAATATCATAATATAGTATGTTTTCTGTAAAATGTGAGTTGTTGACTACTTTTTCATAATTCTGTGAACTAAACACACTTGGGCTTCCACTGGCTCGCATCTTTTGGCTCTCCATGAACAGCCTCTCATGGTTCTTCTGTAAAAAGGAGAGCAGGTTTGATGTGTTGGAGTCTGACGTGGGAACCGGCCTGCTGCGCAACGTTTTCTGGTCGGTGTCAGATTTCTTATATCCAAACTCCGTCCAGACGACAGAGGTACGGCCCTTTTCGGGGAATAGTCCCTCCTTTTGTCCTGCTCCTGCATATTTGTTTGTGATTCAAGCCCATGTGTGGAGATGGTGCATTCAAGTCAACAAGGAGCTCTGAATTTTGCAACAGCAGCAATAGAAAATTTTTTAGACATTTTTCTCTCGTCACACCATACATATTGTGCGCCATTAGCAGGCAGATCTCAGAGTACAAGGGGCTAACCACAGCAGCTACAAACACGCATCAGTAACACAAACTCATGCCACTTTGTGTCCGTAAATCCGACTATCCCTTTAAAGGCTCATTTATGCTCAGCGTTAAATACGGATACGGATGAAGCCCTGTGTCCACACTGGGCTGCTCATTTTGTCATTTTGTTCGTTTTCAGGAAGCCTACGGATACAGCCAAAACAGAGCAGCGCCACCAGAAATCACAGGGGCAGCGTAGCCAGTAGTTCAAGCAAGATCAGTCTATGAGTGAGAAACAAAATTCGAGAAATTGTTACTATTTGAGAAAAGAATTGTCCATCCTGAGGTGACGTGTTTAAAGACCTCACAGGCCGCCGCCTGTAGCAGCTCCATTATTACGACCTCCTTCACCACCACCATGTTCACCAATAAATGCCACACCATATTTTTTGTTTCATTTTCTGATCTGGTTACATTTTAACTTTGTAGACGGCCAATTCTCCACTGGAGCTCCACGACGGAGGCAGGCAAACATGACTGATAAGATTTGTGACAACTTGTGATCGCGTGGAAGAATGTGGGCAGTGACGGTTCCATTGTTTGAAATGGACACATCTATTTTCGTATGTAAAGGGAATATAAATTAGGCTTAAGGGGGTTACCAGAATCTGAATTGAAACGTCTGTCATCATTGGTTCCAGTCAAGACGACGGAGATTGACAATGTCACTATTAATGACACAGTGACATCGACACTGACACTGTCTGGTGATGACTAATGAGCCTCCGTGATTGTGAATGATCCCCTCTGTTAGGAAGCACATGTGTTCGCCAGTCAGCGATGACTGTGCACAACAAAGGGCCGAAGAACGGAGCTCCATTAGCGGGATGTGATGAGGCACGGCTGGAGGTTTAGCTGGCTCTGTGGTACGTACATAGCCGAGTAAAAAAAATTCTGTTAATGGGTGTCATTGTGCTAATTCTGCTTGTGCGGGGGCCTCGACCACAAGCAACCACTGAGAAAAAAATGACACAAAGGGTCCTACTGTGTGCATGCACGCTTACGAGCTGTTAGCACCCAACAAATAGAGGCTTCCCTGCAAGTTTACTACAACTATTCACTGCCTGGCTCAGTGGGACAGATAAAGACCCTGCAGCTACTGGCCTCATATGTTTCCCACTAACAAAACAAAAGCAAAGCAAAAATATACAATTACCAGTAAGAGCAGCAGATTGTTACTTTTGTTCTAAACATCAGATTCAAGCGAAACGATCCAAAAACCTGATCCCTGTTGATGCAGGCAGACTTGGAAGCTTAGATGAGAAATGGCTGAAACGTCTTCTCCTGACAGCAGTGTTCCCATTATTTTGATGAGATATGGTAGCGGACTTTTTTTTTTTTTTTCTGGGTGGAAGTCAAGAGAGGACATCTATTTACTTATTTGATGTTTGTTCCTATAACAGAATGTCCAATTACAAGAGTGTTAGGCCGTATCTGGACTGAAAGTTATGTCTACGTTGAAATACGACCAGTCTTATGGGTATAGAGGTTGTTGTTGTGTTTTATTTTGCGCTTTACTGTCTTTTTTGTCCTTTTATAACATACCATAACTGTTTTGTTTACCAGTAAAGCATATTGCATTGCATGTAATTGTATGGAATGTGCTATATAAATAAAGCTTGGTTTGGTCTGGTATGGTGTGGAGAGAATGCAATTCCCAGTTGATGGGGTGTGACATAAAAATAACGTAAAATACGACCTAAAGTACTACTCCCTGGTGGAACTTTCTGAAATAAGTGAGGAACATACGACTTGTTTGAGTGACAAACCCTACACAAGTGTCCACAGGCCACATGTGGTCCTGGAATGCCTTTGTGCCCCCCAAAAAGCCCACCATGTTGACGGGACATGTTCTACTGAAGCAGACATGTGCGGCGACAGATTCTCCTTTGTTAACTCCTCTTTTGAAGACTTCTATCTCCTTCGCGTTTCTCACGTTTTTCATCCATAACAATGGCGCATTCTTTGCGTCTCCTCTCTGACTGGGCTACAACCACGACCTCAGTCTGAACCCACAGGGAAAACTGTTACAGCCGACCCCGCCGTGACCCCGCCGTGACCCCTGCACCGATCCATGGCACCTCTGAAATCAAACTGACGGGGCTGTTCGGCACATGTTCGTCCATCACGGGGCCTCAAACACCCCGAGTCAGGACACTGTACTGAACGCTGATGGGCTGTTTATTGTGACTGAATGGGATGAAACCTGTGAGCGGCACCCGAAGGGGAAAGGAACAACTTGATGGAGCCGGTGGGCAACAGCGATGCTGGTATTTGCTTACACACTCTCAATTTTTGTAAAGGAGAGGTTACATGCTACCGCTTCCTCTCCCCTGCTGTGGCCATGACAGACCACAACAGAGGAATACCGTGCTGATATGTTAGAAAAGACTCACAAAAAAATAAATAAACCAAGAATGGACAATAACACAGCAGGATGAAGAAGAGCAGCCAAAGAAAAGAGGAGAGAAATAGAACAGAGTTTGCTCTGTGTAATGATAACACACCAACTGTAAGGCTGTTATCTGCTCCATCCAGAGGAAAGCAAACGCACCCGGAGCTGTTTGAGATAGTAGTTTTTTTTTTTTTTTTCTTAGGAAACCAGAATATATGTTGATAAAAATATTCTCAATGTTCCACAAAAACTGCTCCTTTGAGTCATGAAAGTGCTCTTCTGACAATTACAGAACGAAGGAAGACAATGAGACAGATAATAAATACCAGGTATAAATATTATTATCATTATCCTGATGCCGTAATCAGGTACACAATGTATTTTAATACCTGGTTTAAATGAAGCCATTGTGTATGCCAAAGTGCCAGGGAGGCAATGATCTGCCAAGGGCACAGAGATAATATTGTGTCTATGTTCTCATGAATAGAGTAGAACAGAACAGAACAGAAAGCCTTTATTGTACAAGTGCAACAAAATTAGGGGTGCGACTCCTAATCAGTGCAATTAATGAGACAATTAAAGGCAGACAACAAGCACACATCCAATAAATATGAAAGTAAAATATATAACCCTAACCCTATATAATAATGGGCATTGCACTTAAAAACATTGTGCATTGCACTTAAAAATGTTGTATAATGCATTTAAAACAACTTGACTATCCAGGCAATATGCAAAAGAACGTAATGCATTCCTTTTTCCTTTCCCAGCTACATGGAGTTCAGCCGGCCTCCTACTACACACTCGCTATTTCAACAGCTCCACTTGTTGGCAGGGGAACAGAGAGCTGCTGGAGGTGCACAGAGAAGGAGCTGCATTGGATGTCTGTCTGTCTGTCTGTTCCTCTGCCATGTCTGCTCAGGGAACAAGATTACAGTTACGTGGGAAATAACCAGCGCATACTTCATGCGTTGGGTTCCGGCAAGGGAAAATGATGACGCAAGTTGTCAAGAATGTCTGACTTTCAAAGTTTCTCGCACCAGGAACACAATCCCTGCATAGCATCACACTTGGCAAACAAAAACTGCGCCGTGGTTGTGCTTTTGTGTGTGTGTGTGTGTGTGTGTGTGTGAGGAGGGGAGTTTGAACATTTGAGCACTCAGAAAGTACCTTATTCAGTCAGAAACTAAAACCAGACAGAACACCTGCACGCTGTCTGACCTGCGTCGGTCCGTTACCTTGTGCAGGTTCCCCTTGGAGTCTCCCAGGAAGGCGATGGTGTGTCCCGCCCTCACGCTGACGGCCACGGCAGTGAGACGGGCGGACGGGCTGTCCAATATGGTCTCGGCTTCCACGGCCATCCGGCTGGCCATCGGGCTGGGGGTGTGGTCGGAGCCGCAGGGGTAGGCGTCCAGGGTGTTCTGGTGGCGTCGACGGAGAAGATGGGAAATCGAAATCAATGTACAGTGAAGCCACATTCCACACAGCGACAATCTCAGCTTAGTATATTTTACCGAGGGTTAAGCATATGGAACGCTCTGTCCTTACATTTCTTGAATTTGTCTCCACAGCAGCTTAAAAAGAGCCCTGAAATCTCTTTACCAATCAGTATGGACTGCCTATTAATAATGGGTCCAACCAGTATTTTCTAAGTCCAAAGGCCATTATGAATACTGTTAATTTTACTTTGTATGTTTTATAAAGTTTTTTTTTTTTTTGTATATGTGTAAATAAACAAACCAAATCAAACCAAACACAGGGCTGGGCAATCATTCAATATCCTCATCTTTCGGTAGGAATACTTATTTAAGGAATATTATTAGAAAATCTTAGTTTAGTTTGTTTGACATCACATTTAACATAACATTCAGTTCAGTGGCATTACAATTTCACAGTTTAACCTTATTCATATTCTCTTTGGGCAAAAATGAATCGTAGGCAACTGGACTTGTATTTGTCTTAGGAAGTTCCTAAGACAAATTTCCTAAGACAAAGTTCCTAAGACAAATACAAGTCCAGTTGACCTGGATAAATGAGAATATCCATAGACTTATTCAGATTGTATTAAATATCGATGTCCAAAAGATTCCTTGCGAGTATCATGATGCTGCTTTCGAACTAATTTCCCAGCCCTGCAGCCCTGTAATATAGAGTTCAGCCTACAGCTGGCCACACACTCATTTCAAGGTCACCGTTGCAACACATGGTGAACACAGTCAAGACAATAAACTCCCCGCGATGCCGATGGGCGACACACTGCTCCCCGCATCGCTGTGGAAGACCGTAACATCTGCTTGAATGAGGACACTTCCAGATTTGCATTTCCAGATTTTACTGAGATCCTACAGTTCACAGTATACATATCTCATGTGTACTGTGGTTGAATTCAAGATTAGATTAGCCTTTACGGTTTTACACACTACAATATTCAAATACATCATGAGTCACAATCTTGGGCAACTTTACATATAAACAAGGGCCAGATGGAATGAATTGTTTTGTTCCTGCGAAACGAGGCGTTTGATGCCACTGTGACATCACCAATGTGTGGACCAATTATTGACAGGCTGCGGTTTGCAAAGTGGGAAAGACAAGTGAAAACTCCTCTGACTCAAACCGCCTGTATTTTTTTTTGCAGTGACTTCGCTGGTAGTCTGTGGGTGTCAACATGAAGATGGAGTGAGAGCAGCGTGACAAAACAAGCATGTCGTATCAAGTCAGACTACAGCAACATCTCACTGTTGAGAGGTGACACTAAGCTATCACAACTGGAAGGGAGAAAAAAAATGGACCTGGTAAATGAAATGCAATGACTCAGCGAGTAAGAGGTGCAACAAAGCACAACAGAACTAGACCAACTGTGTTCTCTAAAATCCCAGCACGATTTAGCATGGATGGGTTGGAGGTGAAGGGGAAACTATTGCAGGAATCTGGCGACCTTTTGCCCTTGGTGCTTTAAAGCTTACGGAGAATTTGTTTTTGCTTTTACAGTTTGGCAGGAGGCAGTCTTTGCTCTGGCAGTGGGGTTGTTGCTTTTTGTTCCACACGATTTATTTTTCCACAAGAACATTTGAAAGCGAGGTCATTGCCTCATCACTGGTAATCATAACAATAGGAAGTGGAGGCAATAAACCTGAGAGCTTTGACTGTTGATGGCTACTTGTTTTGATGGATTTCGTGTTGCTGGCCGGCTTGTTGTAATGAATTGACTCCTTACTTGGCCAGCTCTTTAAAACGCACTCCTGGGAAACCAATACAACTGAACTACATCCCGACCAAACAGGCATACAACCCAACTACCATTTAAATATTCTGCTATTGTCACCACCACCTTAAAAATAGCCAATGTAAGGCTTAGTTGCGGTGACTTAGCCAAACAGTGAGTAAAGTGAAATGACAGAAGCTGTATACAAAGTTCACTACGGCATCAATCAAGTGAAATCACGGGGAGAGAAGAGCACTTACACAACATAGTTATAGTTTGTACACAACATGGGAACCCCTCCATTAGAGCAAAAATAAGCAGGGATGACTGCATGCTAAAAATAGCCCCAAAAGTGCTAAATTAAAGGTTGGGTCGACGTCCCATCTAGGAACACGGCCTGAAAGCCAAAACGCCGGTGTGTCGCTAACTGCACTGGCTGATGGGAGCCTGCGATTAGCCTGTATTTACATTGGCACACATGTTTACGTGCCTAGTGCAGACTGTAATCATATGGATATTTAGCCGTAAAGACTGATGGCAGTAATAACCATGAGGTAGTGAGATAATGATGACAAATTGCTATAGCATTGCCGCTGATGGGTTTGGAGTCCTGAATCCCGGTCATCAATATCAAAGCGTGTTCATGGTCAGCTGTGACCTCGCATGAGATACTGCCCCTCGGTCCTGTGCTGGGACAGATGGGCTGCCTGGCACAGACTCCAGAGGGATGCCGGCTGCTTTGTGTGCTGTTTTTGCATAGGCGTCCAACTCAGATTTGACATCTTAGTAACGCTGTAAATCTCTTCTAAGCCCCAGCACAGTGTTTACTGTCCCTCCGCTGCCCTTCCCTACAACATTATACCATCTATTTCTATGCCGTTTTTCTTTTATTGCCCATTTTTTCCAGTTTCATCTTCTCAACCTTGCAATTCATATCTAAATCCCCTCCGCTTCCGACCCCATCCACCTACCGCCTTCCTCCCTTTTCTTCTTTATTCTTTTGCACCACTATGCATGTCTATTCCTTAATCTCTCATTCTGATTCTCTCTCTCTCCTTCCAAGCCTCGTATCTGGCTGTCGTGACTTTATCCGTCCTTGTCAGACCTCATTAAACGTTGCCCCCTCCCGCTAAGAATGGCTAATGCCGCTGATCGATCCCTCCTTGACCAGTGATCCTATTAAATTACGCTGCCCACACTACCTTTCCCCCTCAGAGCCAATCTGTTGAATACAGCAGCCCGATGTCAGGGGTCGCCACTTGTTCTGCGTGCTCCTAACATGAGGACGTGATGATTGAGGATGGATCAGAAAATGCACCGCAGGTCAAGGCGTTGTATTCCAAACTAGCGGAGAAGCACACAAAAGCCCTCACAACGACGTGAAGGACAACTTGCACAGTCATGAAGATGTGCATGCAGGCAACGCTCATTTAAATGACAACTATGAATACATACACACTCGGATTACACACACAGAAATACACAACAACTGCCCGTTGAAACTACAGCAGTGTTACGAGAGGGCAAATCTAATTCAATCCCTCCACTAAAGGATTACATTTGTCTGTTACAAAAATGTCAAATTAAATTTTATTCTCTCTTTGATATAGAGGTCACTTTGCTGGAAGTGGGTGGGCCTGGAAAGCTTCAGATGCACGGCACCAGCTTTGGCAGATGGAAGCTTTTACTTGATACACACGACCTAAAAAAAGACCTCACTTATGTAAACTAAAAAAAAAAAAAAAAAAAGAATGAAAGAAAAAAAAAAGAAAAAAAGCAGGATGCAGTGTGCTTTTTGTAAACAGAATAATGAAAACAGAAACCAGAATGTCAATAAGTACAATAAGTTTAGTAAGTTGTTCAGTGACTGCTTCACTTTGTTCTTCTCTGCCCTTGGGCCATGCTGATTTTTTCAAACTGGGAAAGAAACTGTATTTTCCCCAATACAATGGCACAGATTTTTTTTCTCCTTTATTAGCAGGGAAGCTTTGCTATGCACTTGTGCCATTCTTCCAACAAGTCACTGCTTCACAGACACACAATTACAGAAGCACTCACACACGGGAGTGTCCAAGACTGCAAAACTGCAGTCTTGGACAATCTGTTAACCACCGAGAAGCTCCGCCAGAGTAATTGTGGGTTAAGTGCGTTGCTCAAGCGTACGTCCATGGTAGTTATAGAAGGAGAGTGTGGCCCATTCACCTTCACTCTCCACTTGAGATTTTCACAACTGTTCTGGGAGCTCAAACTTTACTAAGTGCCTGAATATGTGTTAGCAGAGCTCGATCTGAACCAAGAATACTGATTCTGCATTGAAAAAAAAAAGAACTGGAACTGAGATTTAACTGATTTTGAAATGACACTTAAGTTAAATTCGCTAATAATCACAAGCAATTGCAAGGCTTTGCATACAATTCAAATTCATCTTTTGAATGCAACAGTTCAAAATGACCATAACAAATTCAAATTTATGCAATTCAAATGCAGTCTCTGCTGACACTCAGCTCTTTCTATGACCAGCTCTATAATTCTTAAGGTTACTGCTACCTGCAACATCCAAGATACAGACTGGTATTAAAAAAAATGGCTTGACAACAAGAATCCAAAGAAACAAGTAGGCAAATATATCTTACTCACCGCTGGCAGGTTGGCACAGTTGGATTTGACTTCGTATTCAATGTAGGCCGCCTCGATCCCCGCTTCTCTACCCATCTGTGTGTAGCACAGGTCTCTGGTGGAGTTAATCCTGCGGTCCAGGTCTTCGAGGTTGAACATGCAGAGGGCTGAGTCCTCGCTGGGGCGGGTCGATGACGCCAAACGAGTGGAGAAAACGGCCAGAAGAACCTCTGGGCCTTCACTCGTAAATCCGTCCTTGGAGAGCCCGAGTCTCACAGCTTGGAGGAGGTTGTAAATCTTTCCCGCCCTCGAGCGGCAGGTCAGAGGCACCTCCACGTACGAGTAGTAGGCCTGGTCATCCAAACACACACGGGAGACGTAGGTGCGGTACTCGCGCGATTGAGACTTCAAATCCCGCCGGTAGAAGAGGAAGTAGACATGCTGGCGATGGGCAAAAGACGCCACAAAATGATGGTCATATTCTGAGAGGCGGCCAGCCACGGCCAGCTTCGCGGTCTCCTCGTAGGAGAAGACCGGTTCCTGGGCGAGGTTTCGCGTGGAGATTGGCGGGTGGCTGCTGGTGTACCCCCGTCCCACAAAAAGCACCGGCTGCCTGTCGGGACGAGAACGCACCACGAGTCCGACAGTGCTTACGTTGGGGTGGTTAGCTGCCACGTACTGAGTGTCCACCGGCCTCTCTGTGGAAAAAAGCACTGTAACCACAGAGTCCAGACTCCGTTTCTGGCAAATCCCTTGGTTGACGCTGCCGCAGGTAATGAGTTCCATGGAGTATGGGTCCACCAATAGGAGCTTGTTGTGATTGCTGGTGACCCGAGCCTGAGGGCAGTTGCTCTCAGTTACCGGGGGCAAACACTCGCGGCTGTCCGTGACTGGGCCTGTGTCATCCTGGAGTTCAGGCTGGAGGAAACGGTCCAGTTGGAAAAGGTGATCTCGGGCCCCGACGTAAACCCGACCCACGCCGGGGTCCGGATGCAGGGCCAAGTGTTCAAAGAGGGTGTCGTTCCGGAAGAAGGTGGGGTAAGGGCTGGGGGGAGAGGAGCCGGACCCGAGGACAACACCACAGGGTAAAGAGGTGAAAGGCCAGCTGGCAGCTAGCAGCAGCAGCAAAGACAGCAGCGTTCGGGCTGCCGACACTGAAAGACAACGCAGCGTCCCCGGAGGCATGGCAACAGATCTGAGGGAAAGAAGACACCGATATGTTTTTTTTTAAAGCCAGTACAAAATATCCAGTATCTTCCCATCCATAATGGCTAATACCAATATGCATTTTTACAAATAGTTGTGACAAATGCAGGTGCACACGATAATAAGCTTTTCACACAGAAATTTATTTTTTTAAACAAAGGCCATTTTGTTTAAAGTGATACATAAAAAATAAATTGTCTATTTCGTAATGAGCCAAATATTGTCTGTAAAGATCAATACAGGTATTGCTTTTTACAGCTGATATCTGGATATGGATGATCTGCCAATATATTCATGTATCTGCAGTTTTCATGTTTTTTTTTTTTTTTTTTTTTTTTTATTAGGACACAGACCCCAATTTATTTAATCTAATCCACACAGGATGATTTTTGTGGTGGTTTAATTAGTATTGAAATGTAGAACTGTCAACATTTTAGTGCCAAGAGTGAAATGTGTGATTCCAAAGGACATTCTCTATCTAGGACAATTTCAAGTGAATTAAATTATAGTGCAGTGAAACTGTTCCTCCTTTTGATGTGGACCCTCTGCGGCACACTCTGTGCTGGAAGGACTTGCACTCTTTAACTAAATACTATAAAAGGCCAAGGAAAACGATCCCATCCAATCTTGATGCTCTACTGCCAAGCAATTCTAAAACAGAGTGCAAACTTTCACCTTTGACCTTTAACACCTGATGTTGTTACAAAAGTCTGAGGCCGTCTAGGGTTTCACCATGTAAGGTTAGCACATAAAGCTATCGCGGTTAGATAAGAATCCCTAAGACGCTATTATTAGAGACTACACTGACATTCAATTGTTTAAACAACCTGAGAAGAAGCTCCTTGAGCAAAATAAACGGAGACACCGGCTCCTCACCATTTGTTTCCAGCGGTGTGTTACAGAGGCATGTCACCTCTTGACCTCCCAGCAGCTCGGGTTTAAAACACATCCCTCTGGACACAACCTGCAACACAAAGAGAAGAGTTTACACGCTGATGTAACCCCATTAATTGTTACAAAAGTATGAATTAGAGCATCAGCGGCAGGGATGAGAAGCACACACAGACCAACACACCATACGGCTGCTTTCTCTGCAAAGACGGACTTCGAAGCTTAAACACCTCGTATCTTTTTGACATCCTCGCAATCCACTTAAAGCCATGGGAAGCTCTTTCCCATTGAAATTCCTGTCAGACCTGTCTTTGGCCGGCTACATCCGTTTCCAGTGCATAGGGAAGCCCTTAGCAGAAGCCAAGTCAAGTAGTGTCAGTCTAAGAGAGCTTTCAGCGCCACACACACTCTGCCTGAGCATACAATCCTTTCCTATTGCTAGGATACAAGGTACAAAACACTTTGGTTTCACAGTCCAAGACAGATTAACAAGCTGCCGCGAGGTAAAAGCGGATGGGATGAGAGAGCACAGACAGGGAGAGCTCCCTTGCTCAGTCACCCGAATCTGTGTTTCAGTGCAGAGTTAAAAATTTCTTCAAGTACTGTAACACCTCCGGTCGTTACCGCTAAACTACACTCCCTTCGCCTCACTTCTTCTCCACACTTCCTCGTCACCCGACTCGTTATCTCCCTCACTCTCCCTCTTCTTTCTCTCCACCTCGCCTCCTCTGTCCCCTCCCAACTCTCCATCATTCTCTTCATCACTGGCACGGAAGTAGGATTATCTCCTACCAGTTCAGGCAGGACTCCAGTGGGAAAGAAAGAGGGAAGGCAGACTGAAAAAGACACTATTCACCCCGCTCAACAGACCAATTTTTACCACAAGTGTATACACACATACACACACACACACACACACACACACACACACCTCTTTCCCCGCCACACTGGGAGCATTTAGAGAGGTCGCTTTGTTGGCGGCGATCTATGTGGGAATGAGGGTAAAGGCCTGGCAAGAGGCCAAAAATGGAAAGCAAAAGAGGGGGAAAAAAAGCATTTACTGGAGCATAATAATAATAATCGCCGCTATCTGTATCATTTCAACTTGAATTACATCTGAACCCTCTCATCAGGCACTTCCTTGCAAATGTTTGTTTTCTTGTCCACTTGATTGCGCACTCATGTCGAACTAATTTCAGCTCCTGTTCTGGCTTTTACAACCAGACAGGCCCGGAGGCTAAGCAGGTTGATTGATGCCCCGGTTACTGCAACACCGCCCGAACATCGAAAGCATCAAATCTAAACCAAAAGACAGATTTCTGTCCTTTGACCTTTTAAGGGAAACGAGTTTCCACTGCTCGGTGGAAAGCTGCACTTCTCCGGCGAGGGGGTTACGTCAGCCTATGGAGCCCATTAGTCAGCGTGTCACGACTCTCTGGTGGAA
This sequence comes from Myripristis murdjan, assembly GCF_902150065.1. Classification (NCBI taxonomy): domain Eukaryota; kingdom Metazoa; phylum Chordata; class Actinopteri; order Holocentriformes; family Holocentridae; genus Myripristis; species Myripristis murdjan. Next base: position 32,726,062 of record NC_043984.1, read on the forward strand.
AAGGCACTTTATAACCCTGTCCAGATAATCCTGAGAAAGCTCCAGTCCGGACCGTAACGGAGCTGAGCTAGGAATGACCGGCATGTTAACTCGGAGAAACACCGGACCAGCAAATACAGCACTTCTCCTGTTTCCCACCCAGGCCAGCCTGTTTCTGGAAGTTAGATGTGTAATATCCTGTTGTGGGTCGTGGTGCCTGAATTGGGTATGGAGACGAGCGGTGCAGTTGTCATCTCCGATAACTTCCAAAAATATGCAGGCTGTCACACTCCCCATCCAAGAGCAACAGGTTGGTCAGCCCCTCGTCTGTCTTAATTTGCAGTTTGGTGAAATCTACAAAATAAAAAAAGCCAAAATCTACAGCAAACTGGGCTGCCTTCGCTCTCGACGATTTCATTTGGAAGAGGTTTCGCTTTTCCTGCAGTGAATAATCGGATCAGGCCCGACATCGTTCATGCTTTGAGACACATGAGAACAAGAGAATGGACTCCTGATTCAATTCCCTCACTTTGAAAATCACATTTTGCGTCCAGGTGGAAGGGTTTGGGTTTTTTTCCCCATTGCTTTACTGGGCCAAATGTATCAGAGCGATAGGAGGAGAAGAGAGGAAATGTGTGCATGTAATTAGTTTATCTGAACGTAATGCTCCATCATTTTTAAGTAATGGACTCCCTCTTTTTCCAGCATTGTCTACAGAAAATACCGGATGGTTTAGCCATACTGGCACGCAAGTATTTAAACAGCATAACAAAGGACGATTTGCAAAAACCAAAGCTCGGCCACCGCCTATGGCCTAAGGCTGTATAATACAGATTTGATGGGAGGGCTGTATACACAAAAGTCATGTAAGAACAAGAATCACATTATTTTTTTGTCCTCTGATTGTCTGGTGTTCATACCAGCTTAGATCACACAAAGAAACAGCTGTGCGTTTGCCCTCATTTTGCAAAGCTAGGCTTATTAGGCATGAGTAAACGCTGACTATCAGTTAATACCTATTCTTTCTAAACCCCAAAAACTCTGTATTTTGTGATTGCATCCCATTCCTAACAAACTGCACCTCTCTTTGGAGGCGGACAAAGATTTGAATTTTCAGGGACGTTGGTGTGGTTACCCACAATTTGGTGTAGAGGTTTAAGAAGGCTGGTTGAGGACGGTGACTGATGTTAGGTAGAAAAAACTATTGGTTGTGCAGCTCAGACACATCAGGCACGTCTTCCAGATGGCCAGATGTCAAACAGGAAGTTGACTGCAACCATATTCTTTACCCTTCTCCAATTTTTTTTGGCATCATGTAGGTGTGTGACAGAGACCAGCTTCCCTTTCAGCCGTTCAAATGAAGAATCATAGATGACTCAGCATATCTACTCAACAGCCAATATGAACCGTTCCCGTTGGGACACATCAATGGCAAACGAAATATTCATCCTGTTATCCACAGGACTGATCAACAATGAAGTCAGATGAAAGCTTTAAACCCCAGTCAGGTATGTTTCTGTCTTTTCTTGTTGATGACAAAATGATGTGATGTCTTATATTCGATAACTACGCATTTACCATTTAAATTTAAAAGAAGGAAAAATAAATATGAAAAGAAGAAGAGGAGAAGACCCATGATTCATGGGAGGATGGTATTTTGAAGGTTTGCAGGCTAAAGAGGAAGAATGTGAGAAGAAAAAAAATCTGATTCATTAGGTGGGAGATGTTTTCATTTCATTTGAGGGCAGTTGTGGATAATGATTCCCAGGAATCTGTCAGACTGTTTATTTATCAGGGGCTAATTAACTATAAATGTGCAGCTTAACTTGTCTCTCATTTATTCTGAAGACGACAGGTAGCCGCGGCGTCTAGAGCAGACGGACGGGACCGGTGGGACAGACTCCCCACAGGCCGAGCCAAACTCCACTGACCCCGTCCCGCTACAAATGGACTGCGCCTGAGCCCGAGCCAAAAGACTCGACAACACAACGGAGCATTCCTGAGAGGCACATTCAATTGAGCCATCATCTGCTTCACTGAGTCAATCCTTTCATTCATTTCCAATTCAGCTACCCTACATTCTGGGAGAGACGGAGAGACGGAGAGACGGAGAGAGAGAGAGAGAGGGAGAGAGAGAGAGGGGGAGGAGAGCAGAGAGGATAAGGGAGATATTTAAAGTGTAGAGCTGGCAGAGTGACATAAGCAGACAGAAATGGGGGGTTACAGGAAGACAATGGTGAGAGGGGAATAACGGGGGAACGGGGGGAACGGGGAGCGAGCTGGAAAGCGAAAACAGCGAGGGGAAATCGCCACAAACAAGTGCCTGCAAGCCTCAGCGCCCGTGAGAACTGATGGAATGTGACTAATGATAATAAGCCACAAACTGAAGAGAGAGAGAGAGAGAGAGAGAGAGAGGAGGTAGAGGGTGAGGTAGCCATTAATTACAAAGCCTACCCATAATGCTTCATTCTACGCCCACTCATTCACAGAATGCAGGAAAGGAGAATAAAGCAAGTTTCTAATTAGTGACATGACTGTGAGCATAAACACACAAACACGCACAAGCACACACACACACAGGCCTGTAATGAGAAGTCCTCCTCTGTGCACGTCAAACAAATAAACATACTCCAAACTGCCAGCGCACACACACACACACACACAGGAAAAGGAAACTTATCAAGGCCATGAGTGAACGCAGCCATCTGCAATCAGTCACAGCCTTAACATCAACAAACAGTGTTTACAAAGGATGCTTTAGTGGCCCTGAGAGCCTGCGGTGTTCAATTACACAAACACTGGCCGACAACATCCTCCTGCCTGCTTATCCACACTGCAACTGTGATATACGAGCTGTGTAAACCATTAGGACTATCTCGTAAAGACCAGGAATAGAGACCCGGGGTCGCTACAAACTCTCACTGTTGTCCTCTGGATAAACAAAAGCAACACCGAAATGACAACACCGCGAGTAAGACGCTCAGGGAGGGACTTGAGACGGGACCGAGTGTGAAAGCTGAGCGATATGGTAAAGAAATCACGCCGCGGTTATTTTGACAGATGCTGCGATTCTGATAGGATTCACAGTTTTTGTGGATGCATAGTAATTTCCATTTTCACTAAAAAAAAAAAAAAAAAAAAAAAAAAAAGATGCTGCGTTCTGCACCAAACAAACTCCTGTGTCATCTCTGTGGCACCCCAGTACTTCATTTATAATGGTATTGTGTCACATATTTTACATTTAGCAAAAAATTGCAGCAACTTGGATATTAGATTTGGCTATAATGCAGTTTTGATTAATTGTTTAGATCTGATGAAATATATATTACATGAGGTTGCGGGCTGCACTAGACTTCAGGTTAGACAAGTTGACAGCTCCTCAGAAATCAGTAACTGACTGCTCGGAACAGAATGACACATCCTCGGGATATTCACTTACGTAATTCAGATATTCCCTCTCATGCGATCTGGTTTCATTCGAGCACACCCCGGTGCCGCAACTTAACCAAGCGCTCCTGTTTATCAGCGCAACGTGTAATGTCTCAGCTCCCTCGGGGTCAAACCGCGCGGCCGAGTTTAACACATAATTGCTTCTTGCGCCTGCCAATTCCTCCACGTTAGTAATACATTACTTTAATAGAGTCCCATAAAAGCCGCAGGAAAACGATCTTCCTTATCTTGCCTGCTCACGACTCTTCTTCCAAGACTCTGAAAACGGGCAGACGCTTGGTGCAACGCCGTTTTTATGCTGTACTGCCATCTGCTAGTTTCTCCCACCCTGTCGGTAGCCCTTTATAGGGACTATAAATAACAAGCCCAGCCATAACATCAGGGCCATATCGCTCAGCTTGTTGTAATGTATGCCATCAACATTGCTTGGAGAAGACGCTCTGGCTGCACATTGGCCCCTGCACAGTTGTCACGTTTATTAATGTGAGATACTTTCATGCATACACATAACTTTCAGTCCAAAATAAGTTATCCACCGCTGGGAGAAGGGGGGGGGACATGCTGTATGAAAGTTACCTCCAGGCAATTTCTCTTTTGCAACATGGTTGTTTTACTAGATTTTTAACATGTTTTTTTTCTTTGAATCCTCCACAATCTGACAGCTACTGGGAATCTGAGTGTCAAGTCACAGTCGGGTCGTGTTATTGGTGTAGTCCCACTCTTAAGACTCACTGCGTCGGTCTGCCCTCTGGCGCTGTAGCCCGGCTGGCTAGCTGACAAGAAGTTATTTATAGAGAAACCCCCAACAATTGCCGCCCATCTAAAAAGGAACACATTCCTCACTCGGCTGATGAACTTCAGCGAGCAAGGACAAGGAGGAGGAGGGATAAGTCTCGCCCTGCGCTCTCTTCCGGAAAGCCCTTCGAGAAAATAAGACATGGAAGTCACTCGGGTTTTTTCGTAATTCGGCCCTTGTAAGGGGTGAAGTCCTCCCCTGAGAGGATGACGGGCTTCTCTGGACATGTTTCAGCGGTCAGGGGAGAGCCACTTGTCACTGGAGATGAGCTGGGTGGGTGGAGGAAGTTCCCATGGCTGTTAAAGTTTATGGCCATGAAGAAATCACCCTGGGGTGACGGAGGCCGAGCGGGGCTACTGGGGAGGACGGATATCCGGGTCAGAGGACGTGTCTTCTTTCGGGTGGCACGCAGTGGCTTTGATCAAAACGTGTGGATGTGCTTCCTCTTTCCTCATCATGAATCAGTGTCTGTACGCAGGGCCTCTGTCTCCAGGTCTGAGGTCAGCTCTTGTGTCAGTCGCATATTAGGTGCTATAAGTCACGTTGGCATGATAAAAGTGCACATCTGAAGTAGGATCAGAAGTTAAGGGGCTTAAATGAGACCACGTAGCTCTCATTTATTAAGCCATCAGCTCCACCATAAACAAATAGCCCACAGCTGCCAGACAGGAAGCCGTAAAAGTCTTGTGAGTTTATCTGGATCGTAACTCAGAGGCCGACAGGTGCATCTGGCTGCGCACGCATTAAAAAATATCTACACTGTCGCAGGCAATAACTTACTGAATGCACTCAAACGGAGAGGCAATAATCCATCGAGCAATCACGGACCTCACCTTCCACTATGACATTATTTGGCGGTGAGATAAAGCATTCTTGCACTGTAGCCGGACGGCCACCTGTCTCCATCCACCATAGCAGAGCCCCGCGGCACCACGGCAACACGGAGACGCACAGATGGAGCGCATTATGGCATGGCAGGCCAAGGAGCAGAGCATGTATCCACAACACTGTGAAAATGACCGCATGACCGAGCTGCAGGCCGTCCCCTTTCCCATCACTGTCCAAGGCCTGTTGTCCAATGGAGAAACGCCATATACAGCGGTCCCTCGTTTATCGCGGGAGTTACGTTCTAAAAATAACCCGCAATCGGCGAAATCCGCGAAGTAGTCAGCTTTATTTTTTACAATTATTATAGATGTTTTAAGGCTGTAGAACCCCTCACTACACACTTTATACACTTTTCTCAGACAGGCATTAACATTTTCTCACTTTTCTCTCTTGTTTAAACACTCTCAAAGTTCAAACCTTCATAGAAAAATAAGTCCAGTATTATAGAATGAACGCATTCTGTACTGTACAGGAGACACGGCACGGAGGAGACTGATTGACAATGGTCTACAGTCCCTTAGCCAATCAGGACGCAGAACACAATGCGCAGGTTCTCCCTTAGCCAATCAGGACGCAGAACACAATGCGCTGTTAAAAAAAAAAAAAAAAAAAAAAAAAAAAGCATACAAAATTGCACTAAAAAAATCCGTGAAACTGCGAGGCCGCGAAAGGTGAACCGCGTTATAGCGAGGGACAACTGTAACCATCTAAGAAGCCTCTCGATGGACAAGCCTCAGCTTCATCTATTCAGTGACTGGTCCTGTTTTGTTTCTGAAGTGTCAAGATCAGAGGCAAAATTGACACATTTTCAGAGTTTTTTGTTTCTTTGCAATGAAAAAAAAAAAGATTGCAGTGTCAATACTTTTATATTTTCAAATCTATTTTTTAACAAACACAATAAATTTGTGATTAAAGTGCAAATCAAAAACTTGTCTGCGAATCCAAAAGTTTTGTTTGCAAATTCATACGTTTTGCTTGAAAACTCAGATGTTTTGATTGCAAATGCCAAAGTCAGCTTGCTGTTGCTGCTGGCTGGGTGGTACGCACTCTACCATGTGAGCTGTCGGGGTGCCCCAACCTGTTCTGACAGTGATGCTCATATCCGGTAAATATTTTACCCGTTAATGTCTTCTGAATAAACTGCTTTTACAAGCTAACTGATTCTGAATAAAAATGTTTTTACTTGTTCATTTATTGTGAATAAAGTTGTTTTTGAGAGTCCGTCGGTAAGGTGTTCAATCCGTGGAAGAGAGAAAGCAGCTGATGTCATTAAGTTTATTTTCTACAACCACAGCTGCAAGCATGCAGTGTGTGACGTGTGTGTGTGAGAATGTGTGAACGCGTGTGGTACAGCCTCTGGGCTCGGTGCACGGGTCATCTCACCACGGTGGATGAGGAAAAATATAGAGTGGCTTACAGTATGTGAAGTGTGCATGCATGTGATGAATTGTGATGTATGATTCCATTGTTTAGAGCAGTGAGTCCGGGCGGCAGCTGTCCAGCGACACACTCATCCCTGCATACAAGAGCAGGGTGGGGACGCAGACCTACACACACACACACACACACACACACCAACTATCATTACTGACTTTACACACTAAGGCCTGCTCCCAGAACAACTGTATTTAAGCGCTTAGGGGTCTGAGCAGTTGAGTGGGCCTGCAGCAGAGACGGACCGCTGACCAGACGGGCAGAGAGAGAAACCAAACCAATCGTTAGACAGTGGGGGGGGGGAGGCGCTCCGTTACCACAGGTGAGTCATAAACGTCACATGGGGCTCTGAGGAGAGGGTTGACCAGGTAAGAGAAAAATACTCAGACAAGGAGGGATGAAGAGAGCAATGACCACCGATTGTGTCATCATGTTAATACGTCATTAAGTGGTGGGCGGTATTACTGGTGTACATGTTGTACTTGCAATACTGTCTGTACTCCAGGTGAGCACTACGACCATGGAAGTATAAATCTCAATGGAACTGGGGCACGAAATACAAAAACAAACAAACAAACAAACAAAAAAAACAAATTCTTTAAAAACTTTCAAAAAAAAAAAAAAGTGACCTGTAGGATAGTGACCTGTAAATTCTGTGTTTTTATGAATCCCAATTTAGTTCTGGGTAAGATACAGTATGATGAGTGCTGGGCAATACGGATAAAATCAAATCAAATTAATTTTGTTTTTAAGATTATTTAAGAAACAGGTAAGACATAGCAGAAAGAGGGAATGACAACAAAAGGGTTATGAGTTAGTATTACACAGTAAGCACTCTACACTGTGAGCCATCGGGGTGCATCAGGGTAAATACTTCTGAGCAAATACCATGTGGGCGTATTTTACCCAGAACTGTACTGGGAGTGATGAGCCATTAATCTCCAGCAGGACAAAACACAATATAATTAAGACGAACAAGAAAAAAAGAAGAGGGCGAATGACTAAGCTGATTTCTTAGCAGCCAGAGATTCAAGTTTCATATATAAAGTAAAAACTTATAAAAGGTATTTACATTTTTTGTGATTATTTCATAATCTTATTTTTGTTACTATTTTATCAAGTCTTGAAGTTTAATGTGGCAAAGACTAAATACCTTCAGTTCAGATAGAATGCCTTTTAATTGCCAAATATTTAAAGTATTTTCTAACTGAATTACCAGAAAAATGCCTGTTCCATAATGCATAGCATTTCCCATCATTACCATTACAAATCCCAAAAATATTGTGATAACGTCTGTGTCACATATGACTATATCTGGCATTAATAAAACACTATAATTCGCTGAAAGCAGGTAAATAAGCATTGATGTACCTCCAGTAGGTGTCACTACACCATGTTGGCCATGCCAGCCCCCTAACTCTGTCACTGTGCAAACTGGAGTGGATTCATTCCAGTGAATGGCTCTGCTGTTTCATCAGGAGCTCCGTGGGCAGGACAGCAGTTATCCTGAGGCAAATTACCCAAACACAACCCCTGACATCGGTTTGCTCCGTCCTGCCAGCTCCGGCTGTGCCCAGAACACATCCAGGGTCACTTACGGACAAGAGCGAGCGGCTGAAGGCCTTGTTGGGCCGTGTCGAAGCACCACAGTTTCCATAATAAGCTGAGCGCTGGCCATCTTGTGCCCAGAGGCTGTGTGTTTTGAGTGGACAGAGTGTACCAGTCGGCTGGTGATTAAGACGTGCTCCCTGCAGACCACTGCAGAGTCCTGCTAGGTCGTTACCATGCCGACTGCTGGATCAGCAGGAAACACACACACCAATATGCTCAAACCAACACACACACACACACACACACACACACACACACACACACACACACACACACACACACACACACACACACACACAGGGACGGGGGTGGCTGGATGAAGGGAAAGTAATTAAGTACAGTTAATGAAATACTGGGAGACTTTATACTTTTCCTGCACTTCATTTCAGAGGGAGATCTTGTATTTTTTTCTCTGCTCTGCATTTATCTGACAGCTGGAGTTACACTGCAGAATAAACCTTTCCATGCAAAACATCAAATCTGATGTGCTGTTGGAGTGCAAACTCGCCAACAGTATATGAGTACATATATCTCAGTATATACCACAATATCACAGTGTATATATTATGTCTATAGGTCTACTTTTCACATATGCTCAGTTTCTATTTCTGCATTTATCGTTGTAATATTTTTGTCAGATTAATGCACATATTTTTACATAATGCACACACTTTATTCCAAGTTTCTAATGCACACATTTTTATATTTGTTATTATTTATTATAATTTCTCTTATGCTTAGGATATACACCTCTCATTTTACTGCTAATACTTCTATACTTTTACTTAAGTAAACTTTTGGAATACAGGATTTCTACTTTTAATGCACTATTTTCCAATTATGGTATTGCCACTTTTCACTTGAGTAAAGGATTTTGGTTTCTTTTTTCACCGCTCAACCTTGATGGAGAATTTATCAAGGCACGGATAAGAAACCAGCACACACACACATACACACACACATACACCATTTCAGTAACTTCAGCAAAAAGTCAGAGTGCTGACTGAGGCGGTTTATTTAGATGAAAACAATACAACAACCCAGAAACAGATCCTGAAAACAGGTAAAAGGGTTGAAGAGCGCAACATTATTCCCCGCCACATGTTGTATAAAATCAATGCAGGCCACATGAGCCTTCGGTCCGGGGAGCGTTCCCACTGGAACTCAGTGATAATAACAGTTCTATCAGCGCGGCCCAAAGAGAGCTGTGGTCAAACACTTCCGACAGAGCGACCGAGCGATGGTTCTGACCTCACGGCTCTGAGAGGCAGACAGAAGCTTCAGACTCGACTCTCTGCTCCACTGGGCTGTGATATCTGCTCTCATCATGCTCATTTAAACAGGACAAAGCCACTGTCTAGCACTAATACGCTGGGAAGGATGAAGAGAAATGGTATGTATGTGTGTGTGTGTGTGTGTGTGTGTGTGTTTTCATGAGGCAATGCCTTCATGGGGAAATTACAGCTTGTGTTTTTACATGCTGATTATGGCGGGGCAAACTATGCGCGTGTTATCGGAAAGTATGCAGAACCCTCTCTGTCAGAGGGCAGAAAGTGGAAAGGACAAGGGCTATTTTTTCCCCTGTCTTGTCATTTTCATCAGCTGGATGCACAGCACAGCAGCAGTTATGATTGGGGCAAACTTGATCAACCCTACAAAGTTGGAAATTGCACAGAGAAGGAGGGAACTTTCCTGAGCTGCTGCCATGTGTCAGCAGTTAATGAAGAAAGTATACAACGACTCTGAGCTAACTCCCCCAAGATCCTACCACCGTGTGGGATATACGGGCTCAGTGTAAACACGTTAACCAGCAGAGGTATAAATGGGTCAGCAGATGATTTGCCATCCATGTGGAGGCGATCTTACAGGACTTGATCTACATTTTAATTTGCAGTTTCAGCCATATGGTAATTTACATATAAATCGGCATCTTTTGGACTGGCTTCTGTTTATCGTGTCGTTGTAATGACAGGTTGGAAGATTGCGACACCAGTTAACCTGGAGGTGAAATATACATACAAGACACACACAACTTATATTTACAACACCAAGACAGGACTCAGAAGGAGCACTTGAAGCATCTTATCACAGCCAATGCTAATATCAGGCTAGCCCTGCTAATAGGCACTTGTCAGTGAATCTGACAACTCTGACCATTGTTGGCCTCAAAAAAGCATCCATTTTATGAAATCCATGAGATGAAACGTTGAGAAACAGCCTTGGCTTTCTTTGGATAAATGGATAATATTGGTACTGTGGGCAAAACACAGCGACTATGAGGCAAATTACAGCTTCCCACAAAGAAAATGGAGAGAAACTTTCTACTGCATTTGCCTCCTACAACTTTTTATGTGCAACTGCCCGATTCTGACATTCACCATGTTTACCAAATTTATTCCAAAGCAGTGCACTGTATTTAATCCTCGAATAGATTCCAACCGGTTGTGCTCTGCGATTCATATCTACTTGCTCTTTGATGTTGCTGACAGGCATGGCGGGGCGGTGCAGTGAGAGAGCACAACACCAAAGAGATAAACAGTCACAAACAAAAAGGAACCGAAGATTTATAGTTATGGGCTACAGATTTATTGCACTTTAACTACAGCAAACAATCTAACTTCACACCACCACAGACTACACCCACCTACACCTCTGCAGCAGTGCCAAATGCACTTCAGACACACACACACACACTTTTGTATAACTAAACTAATTCTTATTTTAATCCTTTTAATTTTATTTTAATTTTAATTTAAAACTGGCCCTCTGTAGAGGCAAGGACCAGAACAGCGTCCTCATTTTAAGGGATTTTCTTGATCTTTATATCGCTTCCGAAGGCACTCGGTCTTTGTAAAGGTGGAAGTACAGGAATACACACGCATCCACCCTGCAGATACACGCCCATTTGAATACGTCTTGACACATAAAGTGCTGGTTCAGGGCTTGTAATTCATCTGGTCTAACCTGCTCTGAGGGCAGACCCTCGCCCCGGCAGCCTCGCCTTCTGTTTGATGCTGCGCGTGAGTGACGGAACAAAGCGCCAAGGTGCTCCATATTCATGACTGAAGCCCTTAGAGAGGGGACCAGAAAGCAGAAACACACACACACACACACACACACACACACACACACACACACACACACACACACACACACACACACACACACACACCTCAGGCCTTGATAGCTTGTTAGTGCTGCTTGGCTTTGTAGTACAAGATTTCAAGCTGGCCAGAGAGGATGCTGACTCTGAGAAACCGACCAATAGCGTGAGAGCAGAGTGAAGTGTGATTAGTCAAGGCTTCCTAGCAACAGAAGAGAAAGGCTCTCACCAGTGTAAGAAGAATCCCTCATTAACAACAATGTTAAAAATGAGCTTTTCTGTCTCTTCCTGTATTCCCCACTTTGTCCTCTGTCATGTCCTTTGTTGGTTTTTGTACCAGGAGCCAAACTGAGGGCAGTCAGCCATCGCGGAGCAAAAAGTGGCACTCCCTCACCTCATTCTGAGTGTCACACTCTTGTTAATGTGTCCGAGCTAATTATTTTTGCCAGATAATGTTGTAGCTGCAACCCAATTATGCTAGCGGTGGTTATGTGTGATAGATGATATGGAATTTATGAAGTTTGGCCAATCTTACAGAACATTTTTTCTTACGAGCAACTACTTTATCAGACTAAAAAAAAAAACAAACAACTGACCCAGAGATAAACAAGCAAATATAGTAGAGGACAGGACTGGACAGCATCTGCACTTGTTGAAAATCAAATGAAAGGCTGTTAAAATCCAATTATCTTAAATTGCTGGCTAGCTGACTGTAGTTAGCCGAGTAAATTAAGGAGCTGCTTGGTGTTGGCGATGCTTTTGAAGACTTGCATATTTGTAATAAAAAGGAGGTGGACTGTACAACGCCTGTTTGACATTTTCAAAATTGTCTGCATGAATAAGGCAAAAACCCACTGATTTCAGGAGCTGCTTAATCATATATTCTGTTGCCTCCTCATGGTGGGTGCATATTTAAAAAAAAAAAAAAATTGCTTAACAAAAAGGGATTTGAGTTTTTAGGTTATCTGGGATTTTTGCCAGTATATCACCTATGTGCTCAGAGCCAGGAAGTTGTCTGTTTGTCGTAACGGCATCTTTATCCATACCTTTCAGCAACTGGAAATATTTCATTATGCCTGCAGATGCAAAAATATATTTTAAAAAACATAGTCTTTCTTCCCCGTCGGGAGTCTGTTTCAGGTAGCATCCACTGACTCGTGCCTCTGGAAACCTCAGAATCTCCTTTTATCATTCAGTATACAGCATGTCACCGAGGCATTAATATTTAAGGAGCAAGACACAAAAAGCTGTCAGCAGACACAAGACTGGAGGCTTCGCCCCTCGGCGCCGTCTCATCAGCGGGTGTCAGCCGGCTGCAGCAAGGTGTGGGAACTTTCCAGAACTTAACCCGAGTGTAAACCCGATCTCAGAGTTCTTAATCATTTAGTGGAGAGCAAAGATCAAGCAAAGGGTGGCAGGGAAATATTTGGGAGCTAAGTCTAAAACAAACAAAAAAGGGAAAGAAAAGTAAAGAAAAGCAAAGCAAAGAAAAAAGAAACAAAAAATGTCAAAACAGGGGATAATTGTTCAAACATCTCCCCAGACATTCTGTTACTCTAAAAGCAGGTTTGCATGTTTTGGTGGTAAATAATATCAGATGCAGGGACAAATTGTTTATATTTACATTTCTTTAATATTGGATGCAGGGACTTTCCCTTATCTTAGACTGGATTCGATTAAAGCTTTTGCTTGCAGATGCAGTATGTTGAAATGGACCTTTAACAAACCACATCAAGACAGGCCGCACTTAGAGAAACATAAACATTTGAAAAGGATTTGTGGATGAGTGACAGACCCAAAAAAAAAAAATGCAAAAAAGAATAAGATGGACAGCGATGACTGGAGAGACTGAGAGAGCAGCGGTCCAGCTGTTCTGCATTTAAACTGGGAGCCGGCGTTGGTGGGGGGGCAGCGACGGGAGGAAAAACAAATATTTTGACTCTCTCGGAGCAGAATCACCATGACTGACAAGATCACAGCACAAAAACAAGCTATTATTAGAATAAGTAGTGGGAGAGGGACAGCAGCCAGCCGCCGACCGACAGATGGACGTATGACGGACAAAGCGAAGATGGGAGCTGCTGCAGTCTGCGGAGAGCTGGAAATTTTTCGTTGAGCGGTACAAAGAGAAGGGCATGTTGACAGTAGGTTGGTTTCCATCCAAATCTATCGAAATTTTTGAGCGAATTTTGTCAAAATGCGCAAAAGAAAATGAGAATTTATGCCTGTTTCCATTAGTTTTGTTTTGCGATTATTGAGAGGAGAGTGCGCCGTGAGATGACGTCATAAGATAGCGTCTGTGTGTCGACTGAACAACAACAAACACTCAGCTGACACTCAACAGCTGATCAGGGACAGATTCCTGCTGAACTTGTCGGCTCTTGGGAGAAGTCTGCTTACTATTTTGGCAGCGCTAACTTCGTGCCGAACCATCCTAAATAAGGAATAAGAGACTAATAATAATAATAATAACAATAACTAATAATAAGACTGTAGCGTAGAAGTGTGACGTGGTGTCCGGTCCAGTCATCGTTTATTCGCAAAACCTGTTTCCACAGCAAAAAGTCGCATTTTCTTTTATCGATACGCTGAGAAATCCACCCCCTCCAAGCGTAAAAACTTTTTTGCGAATTTTCGGCCGTTTTTCGAATTCCTGGCGTTTCCATCCAAGTTTTTTTTTTTTTTTTCGCAATTTCTGAAAATGCGAATAGAAATAGGTGGATGGAAATAGGGATGCTAACCGGTGGCCGTTTGACTGGTTGTTGACCGTTTGAACTTTAACCGAATAATCTTGTCGGTTAAAAACCCTTTAAGCCCGAACTAGAGTGCCTGTAGAGAGAGGGTCTCCTTACGCCGCCATTGCTGTGAAAAAACGGAACCGTTGGAGTGAACGGAGTTGTCGCCTGTGGTCGCCACTCTCTCTCTACAGGCACTCTAGTCCGAACGTGTCGTCGCTGACAGAAATGCGCATGTCAGATTGTGAATACCGTAACTACCGTAAGGTTTTATCGATCAAAAAATTCCAACTGTTCCTGAAGGCGGCGAAGTTGCTCTTGCGCTTACATACAGTTTAATACGGTAAACATGGCGACGGGACGCTCTGCCGGGTTTCGATGATGTCATTACACACAGAGCTCAGCTCGGTAGAGACAGACCGGAGAAACCATAGATATCGACAATAATTATATTATAGTATATTATAATTATATTATAGATATTATAGATATCTACGGGAGAAACGAGCCAAGCTTATGTTTGTCGCGGACGTAGTGGTATGCGTCCGGGGCAAGACAATGGCGCCGGTGCTAGCGCTGCTAGCTTCTATTTGTTGCGGTTATTCTTTTATGGTTTACAGACAGTAAAATAATATTCTCGGTTAACTGAAATAAACCGATTAATGAGGCCCGGTGGTCGACCAAGAAAATTTTCCATTTTCGCCATCCCAATACCCTTTTTCCAACGTACCGAGACTGAGACAAAATGTTTACTACCATTTTCACCTCTGTACGTCGTTGAGATAGGCTAATGACTCCCATAGATTTCATGTCTTTATGCTAAGCTAACATGAAATGCTATCCATAGGAGATAAACCAGTGGATGTACAGCGATGAAAATGGTATCAAACGTCTTGTCTCAGTCTGGTTAGGTCAGAGAAAGGGGATTTTGTCTTCCTTTAACTTTCCGCTCAGCGCTGGGATGCTCTCATAAAAACTCCTTTAGAAATTCATTGGGATTCAGGCCCTTCCGTCTCCACGCCTGACAAACTTAACTGTGTGTGTTGAAAAGTGTGAAGTTAAAGTTTAACCGTTGACCTTTGACATTTCCAGACATTATTATCGCTATATCGTACTACTATGTACCCCCCAGAGATTTGAAATACACACACACACACATACACACACACACACTCCAAGTAAGGCTCCCAGTGATTTCATTTGTGTTCTTTAACTGACTCATCTGAAGTCAAACGGAAATGGTGCATGGAGCACGGAACACACACACACACACACACACACACACACGTTATGGAACCAATGACGTCTCGAGAGATGGATCATTCACGCCCATGCCCTCTCGCTCCACTAACTGGGCAGCGCTGGTTAATATTTATTCCCCTGTGCCTCCGCGCTCGGCCTGCGTGCCTACCGTCAAATAGCTTTCAACAAACCTGACGAATTATTATTCACTCTATTTATTTCTGTTTCGTTTCACCGTAGGTAGGATGGCCAACGCAAGCCTCCGGGGGCTCCCACTACACCGCACACAATGCGAGCCGAAGGCGAATTAGGTTACATTCACAATATTAAAAAAAAAAAAAAAAAGAAACAATACACTGTAAACAATTTGCTTTTCTTTGCTCTTATGATGAAGACAAAACGGACACGCTGGGATTTGACTGAGAGCAGGGGAGGCGAGCAGGAGAGAGCACGGTGACGGATTAACTTACAATGGCATTTTGAAACAGTGAACAACTGTTCCGAAAATTCATTTCCGACTGACATGGAACTCACCCCCGAGCACACCCCCCCCCACACACACATACACACACACACACACACACACACACACTCCCTCTCTTGCTCTTTCTCTGGAAAGCAGCGGCCTAATCCTCTTTTCCGCAGCACAGTGGTCTTTTCTGAGGAGCTGTAAAGTGCTAACCGTTGCAACGTGAGGATAATATAAAGGCAGTGTTTTGAAGGGAGAGCAGTATAGGTGACTTTGCAAACCATGGATAGTATGCTCATAGATGGGTAAAGCCAAACATACACACACACACACACACACACACACACACACACATAAAGGCTCCTTTCTGCGACGGTCTGGGCAATAACAAGCGTGGTGCAGAGAGAGAGAGAAGGGTAAATGTTAGTGTGACTGCTGTGCTGTCTGGGCCTTTCTGAATGATGTGTGTGTAAAACACAACACTATACAAAGAGCCTCTTTGTGTTGCCATGCGGCTAATGCTGCTTTTCCATAGTGTTGCCTTAATAAAACATTAGGGTGTGTGTTGCTTGTGGAGCCAAGGTAACAAGCTTGTTGCATAACGTCCAGAGGTGAGAATGATGCTGTAAAACAGTATGAGGGCCTCCGCTGGGGCCGTCACAGGGAGGTTTTACCAGTGAGCATGAGACTTTGGAGAGGGGTTAAAAAAAAAAAAAAAAAAAAAAAAAAAAAAAAAGGGAGAGATGATTACCAAATATAATGTCAGAACAACAATGAATTTTAACATCGCTGCCAACACTTCCAAAGTCTGAACAAGATCCAAACCCTAAATGCCTCCCCGGACTTCCCATGGCTGTCAATCAGATCATGGGTCGATCCAAGAGTTGATAACAAAGACAAACACCAAGTCGGAGCTTAAACAATCAGACCAGACGGAGGGCTAAACCAACAAACAGAAATAACTCCACAATTGTGAACAAATCTGTAAAAGAATAACAGTCTCTTCCCATGCGTATCTATCACTCCGCGAGCGACGCGACCCGCACGCCGCCAGACTCCGCCGACGTTCGGACACCAACAAGTGTGTCGCCACATCTGAATTTTTCACGATCGTCGGCCATCAACAGAACATCAGATTTCTGTGCTTCCTGGTGTGATTTTGTTTTATGAACGGTAGTTCTTACTGGCAAAGACAAAATGGACAAGAGGGTGATTCCAGCCATTTAAACTACAGAAAAAACAGCTCATAAACTTTGCACAGCTGCATCCACTCTTGGCTGGTTAAACTCAAGTCATTTTATTAAAATTTTTTAGCTTAATCATTTTTTTATTATTATTATTTTTTTAATTAATCTTCTGTTTATTGTCCCCTACAGTCAAAGAACAGAGAAGGGACTACGGATTGGGCTTTCTCTCTCTGTCTGTCCCGTGCGATCTCCAATCCTCTGCTGCAGTATCTCATAATCTGCCAAGTCAAATTTAATAAACCTTTGGGGAATGATGTGCTTTTACACTGTTACACATGATCTACAAAATTAAACCCACCAGAGCATCACCTATGGGCCAAAAAAAGCCCCCAAGCCTCCACACATCACACACATACACACCAAAAAATAAAGAAATAAAGAAATAAAAATACACCCAGGGTGACTGGCACCAATCACCTGGGGCGTCACGGTCACTGTCGACTAGTTTTTCATTAACTCTGTCTAATTAGCACTTGCTGTTTCAAGTAAACAAAACAATTAAATGGTGTAACAGTTAATACCTAACCAGCAAAAACATGACTGGCTTGTTGAGGTTTTTGTAGCTGCAGACCGTTACTAGATAAAATCAGACCCCCTGGCCCCCCCACACACAACTGGTCACAATACAGCAACACATCAACCAAGTCGCTTGAAATGTGAAAACATAAAACATAAATGCATCCGTTTAGTGTCCTCTGCAGCTCGCAGGACAGCCTTCATTCAGCCTCTAACCCCAGTGTCCGCTGAAGGCACACGGGGACAAACGTCGACCCTAACGCTATTTATTCTCCTGGCTCGTCACCTCTCTTCACCGGGGGCCCGTGAAATGCCAGGGATTCCTGCTGGAGGCGTGTGTCACCAGGCTGGAGCTGTTCCTCCTCTATCCAAGCCTCCGTGCTCCCTCCTGGGGGAGAAACCACCGCTCAGCAGCCTCTTATGGAGCTCAGAAGGAACATTTTTATGAGCTGCCTGCCATGCAAATGTAGTCAATATTTCTGGAAATGTCTTGGGGGAAGGTAGAGAGCGAGCGTGTGTGTGTGTGTGTGTATGTGTGTATGTGAGTGTGCACGTGTGTGTGAGGGAGCAGATTTGTGTGTCTCTCTGTGGATGCATTTGGAAGCACTTTTGGGAGCTCATATGTTCAGTAAATGCCTCCAAGGGCAGCATAGTTGTGTACATGTAGTTGCCAGGAGTGTGTGTGCGTGTGCGTGTGTGTGTGTGTGTGTGTGTGTGTGTGTGTGTGTGTGTGTGTGTGTGTGTGCGCGCGCCCGGGAAGGATTGGTGAATGGCCAGGCCTATCATAAGTAAAAGGTTTGGTAAGTGGAAGGGTGAGGTTTGGGTTTCCTAAGTGTAATGTTGATCATGTATGACACACACACACACACACACACACCATTCCTCAACTGCCCAATATTGATAACTTCACAGAAAAAAAAACATCTCTGTGTTATAAATTTTAATGTATAACTAAAGCTTTATGCAGATTATATTGCACATCTACACTGCACATCACTGCATGTGTTTCGTATGCCCACTTCCATCTGTATAACTGATAATGTGCAGATTGTAATGCACATTAGCTTCTAACCTGTAAATATGTTCACAAAGATGCATCATCATCTGTTGCACTATTTTATTCCCACTGCATCACTACCACACATTTTAGCACAAAATACAGGGACTCTGGATGTCCCATTGGCCAAGGGTCCGCTTCCAGCTCCAGTTGATTTTTTTGGTTCCTGCTGTTTGACATGCGGGACGAACAGGAACCAATAGGATCGCTGCATGGTTGATTGCCAATTCGTCAAACAAGTATGCTTCACTGAAGCGGCAGGTGATAAGAGCTGGCAGCTGCGTTCTTCAATAAATTAATGTAAAAGTAGAAGCATTTATTATTTCTGGTATGTCAGTCACTTTCTGTCATCACTGAAACTGTTCCCATTCCCCCTGAAGTCGGGTGAAGCAAACAACATCTAGAACCCAGACTCTAGCTCCAGTTCCCGTTTGCTCCCATCTGTTTCTTGTTGTGTAGTTATCTTTTTCTGTTATTAATATTCTCTGGCTTTAATGACTTGTCGTGTCATCTTCAGTACTCTAATTCTGCTCTACTCTCGTCTGTATGTTTCTCGGCGTTGCTGCAACTATTCGGTTCTCCCACTGGGAGTGTTACGGTTCCATCTAATCTAACGTAACACTGTGTGACAACCACACTGAGCTACCTTACCGCGTAATACCGCCTGAGAACCACAACACCGTCTGAATATATGAGTAATCTCCAAAAACAAACCCGCTGTGCCACAGTGAGTGGACCACCCTGAAGCTGGATGGTTGGGCCACCCTGTGTGTACCAGTCCGTATGAGGGAGCTACAGCGAGGCATGCTGGTTCGACAGATCTGACACAGTGAAGGGAGTGTAAGTTTTTTTTTTAAAAAAGCAGGAGAGATAAGAGCTGTGCACATTCCTGCAGAGGCGTTGCATAAAAGCTGTTTACGCCCCAGCTGACAGTCAAGCGTGTGTGTGTGATCATCGCCTCCGAAGTCTTTTCTCTCACCTCGGCCTGTTTTACAAGCCAGAGGTTTACAATAAAGTCCTGAAGGACACGAGTGCCAGTCAGATTATTAGGTTGTAGAAGAGGAAGAGGGATGGAGGGGGAGGGGGGGCGCTACACCTCCTCCTTTGACCTCCATCCTTCAAATCACCGCACTCCATCTGCTCTTTTTTCACTCTTTCATTCCTCCACTCTGTCAAGAAGCTGCCTGGCCCTTCCTCTGCCTCCTCTTATTATTTTCTCCCAATTTATCCTCTAAGGTCATTTTGACCATCAGTTTCTTCTTAGGGTTTTACTCTCTTCTATAAATAGTTCAAAGCAAGTTCAAATATAAACCAAGAAAACTATTACAGCAAATGTCTTTTTGATGAAATGTCTGATTGATCAAAATGAACAAAGAGAAAAGGCATATGCCAAATAAAAAAAATAGCCAATATTAAAAATCTTTTTAAAAAGAGCTTCACAAAAACCTCTTTCATATCAGAGGGAGAAGACGCCACTAAAAGGCAATATGGACCCGATATATCGCTAAAACAAATAAATCAGTCCAAACCGCCTATAATCTCTAAGCTCTGTCGGTCTTCCTCTTACTTTTTCATTGCTCTGGCTTTACATCTGAGCCTGCACCCAGCAGCCCCATGACCCGCACATTTTCCTTTGTATTTGCTTGTAAACCGTGTCACCTTTAACTTGCAAAATTCCTCAATCAATCACTGAATGCATACTTACGAGGATTGTGGGACAATATGAATGAAAAAAAAAAAAAAAAATACAGATCTGTGCGTCTGGAATAAGGATTTTCACACCAGGCACACCTCTGTACGCCCCGTTTCTCTCTCTCTCTTCCCCCTCAGATCTTGACTCCTGGCAGTAAAGATGCACGAGCCCCCCCCTGCATGCCTCTCCTCACTCCTCCACCATAAATAGCGCAGCGTCTTTGAAGCCGCTCCTGGCGTCCTGAGCTGAATGCTCACACCGGGCACATTTAACTTCCAGTTCCAGCCTCACTTCCAGCTGGGAAAACCTGCATCGCACAGCACAGTTTTAAAGGTGAAACCAAACGAAGGGGGCTTTAAATTATCTCTCTTACACAAGACAATGGGGAACGTAAAAGCTTGGAAAAAGGTCTGGAAGATTTATCTATACCTAAAAAAGCTTGAGGATTATTTTCCCAGGGAAGCCCACAAGCAAGCGCTAAGGCACACAGAACAGTTGGGTTTTTTTTTAGCTGCGGCTGAGTGTATATACAAAATAGCGTCACTTGTCATTGCTAGCTTGTTGCATGGTGATATTGTTTGGCTTCTGGTGGTTGGTGGAGGGTTCTGGGTGGAAGTTAAGTCACGGTTCAGCGGCTTGGTTCAGCTGCGTGATGGCCGCTTAAAGACAAGCTCCCCGCGCTTTCGTCGAGGGAGAGGCTCCAGGGTTTGCAAGGCTTTCATTTGAAAAAGGCCCAGTGGTGCCCACATTATTTTTAGACGGGCACGAGGCGAGGAAAGGCTTACTGGAAAAAACGCATGTAATATTGAAGCGGTGCATACGAGGCGGCTGGGATTCAATGTGAGAATAATGATGCTGTACAGGCCTGCAAATGATACTGGTTCCAGGAGGAAAGAGGGAGCAGCATCCGTATTTCATATGAGAGAGCCGGTAAGTGTGTGTGTGCGTGTGTGTGTGTGTGTGTGTGTGTGTGTGTGTGTGTGTGTGTGTGTGTGTGTGTGTGTGTGTGTACAGCAGGCCCTATAGCACTCCACAGTCAAGTCTCACACTTCCACTATAACAGTCTCATTCATCATTGTGCTCCAGACAGCTCAGGGGTCACCAAACCACCACTCTTTGTGCACACACACACACACACACACACACACACAACCACATCTCATTATACGAGAAAGCAAGGGATAACAGCACCAACCGCCTGTGCTCAGACTGCACCCAAAGCATCGTTCCCATCCAAACAAGGTCTGTGTGACCCGACCTTGGAAGGCACACAGCAGCCTGCTTTAATCTCGCCAGCAGGCAGGAAAACAGGTACATAAACAGCAGCCAGTACACAGCCAGGACTCATTCAGTGGCCAACTGGCTGAAATGACCCCCCCTCCCCAAAAAAAAAAAAAAAAAAAATATTCTTTTTGAAAGCAAAGCATCGCTCGTTCCTAACATTTTGAGCTGGCTCCGGTCCTGGTGAGCCACGCCTGCTCAGACGGATATATGGACCGGTGTTATCCTTTCATCAAAAATGTACGCCCTAGTGCTAAAGCGATATATTTACCAATAAATTAGTTGATCAACAGAAAATCAGCGGCTGTCTTTTAGTCATTTATCAAGAGAAAATCCCATATATTTTCTGATTCCAGCTTCATTAAGACCCCTAAGATGCTAAGATTTGCTTACTTCTCCATCTGTGTAATTATAAAATGAATACTTCATTGACACATAGCATTTGCCCTTATTTGTGACACTTTACAGATTAATTTATTGATTAAAAAAAAAAAAAAGGAATGAAAAAATTGCTTGTTGCATCCCAAGTTTTTTGTCATGTTTCACATTAGATGTCTGACTCAAAAAATTATTCCAGTGCGGTGTGGGCTACAAACCTGAGTCAAAGATCTGCTGACCAAGCTAAAATGCCTGAGATTATTTAATTAGTCTGGGTGTCAGTGGAGAGTTTTAGTGTCCCATAATGGACTGAATGCTCAGAGACAACAATAAAAATTTAGGCAGAAGCCACTGAACCTTGACACCAGTCCTTCTCCAGTTATTGTTCAATGAAAAGCAATGGAGTGGAGGGTCTGTTGTCCCAGGTCTTGATTCTATAGCATGTCTTTTTCATTTTTATTTGGGGTAAATTCAAAATAACGAAGTGAGCGGGTAGGCGTGCCGGTTCCAACGTGCAGCATCACATCCCGCTGCCCCGCTGACACCAGGTTAGGTGGTGTTGTGTCACAGGACAAGGCTCCGGGGTCTGAGGTCTGCTTCAACACTGTCAGTAATTGGATCAATAAGATTACACAGCGTCAGGTACACAGCTGCCTGGGCACTGATAAGCAGAGGAGGGTCACAATGCACACACACACACACACACACACAGCCGGTGAACACAAAATAAAAAACGCCTGCCTGTCTGTCTGCTCTCACATGCGCGCCAAGTCAGACACACACTGAAACACACACACACACACACATCCAGCCCAGTGTTATGACAGTCCACGTCCTCCCAGCCCCGGGAGGGAAAAACCCACAGCCACTTCTCTCTCTCCACTGTGGTTGAGAGCAAATCCATATTATGTTCGTCTCATAAACTTTAACCTGCAGGGAAGCGCCGCTCCTCACCCCTCCATCTGTGAACCGTGTGGTCCTGCCCCCGTCGTCTCCCAGTGGGACCAGTCCAAACCAAGCCAGCGGAGGAGGGGGGAGGGAGGGAGGAGAGGTTGGGACAGGTCATGATTTATGGCTTATTCCAACGGTTGTGGTATAATCAAAAACGCACCAGCGGAGCCTTCCCATCCTCCATCCACCTCTTCCTCCCCCAGTGGCAGGAGGAGTAGGCTGTGTGTGTGTGTGTGTGTGTGTGTGTGTGTGTGTGTGTGTGTGTGTGTGTGCGGATGGGTGGAGTGGGGAGGGCAGGGTCGCGAGTTGAGCTTCTCTCGTCCCTTCTGTTCCAATACAAGGGCTGGACAGCTCCATTTTAAACACAATAGGCCCCCGCCCTGCTACCCATCAGACTCCTGCTGGTAGCAAATAGAGGGAGTGAGTGTGTGTGTGTGTGTGTGTGTGTGTGTGTGTGTTCCAACAACCGCATAACCATCTTCTGACACATGCATACACACGCACACACACACACACTCACAGTACATGCAAACTCACTTGTGCACTGACTGTCAGGCAGACATATTCAAACACTCATACACACACACACACACACACACACACACACACACACACACACACAACTTGATATGAGCAGCAGTCACACATGAGCTTCTTGTTAACCCTCACTGGCAGATCAATACAAAGGGCTGACACACACACACACACACACACACACACACACACACTTTCCCACAGTATACTGTATCACCCCATGTATACCTTGCAACTGCATCTACCAGTACAGAAATAAACACACTCAATTTAACACACAGCTCCACTCCTCCACTTTGCTACTGGATAATCACTGGGAAGATTTGTGTGTGTGTCTGTGTGTGTGTGTGTGTGTGTGTGTGTGTGTGTGCATGGCCTAAAAAACACACACAGACAACAATAGACCTCAAGCCTCTGTACACAGCCACACCCTGACTCATGGTCATAGACTATCAACAAACACATCTCTGTTTGCTCCTGTCTACAATGGCAGGAGGGGGATCTGTCTGCGGTCTTAAAGTTACAGTCCGATGTACACAGTGTGTGAGTCACGCTGCCTTCATGCTGGGAGGGACAATGTAAAAAAAG
This sequence comes from Myripristis murdjan, assembly GCF_902150065.1. Taxonomy (NCBI): domain Eukaryota; kingdom Metazoa; phylum Chordata; class Actinopteri; order Holocentriformes; family Holocentridae; genus Myripristis; species Myripristis murdjan. Next base: position 32,750,014 of record NC_043984.1, read on the forward strand.
TGACATTTAAACTCAAGGTGCCACTGTCACCTTTCCATCACCTGACACCAGATTTCCCAGCCGCCTGTAAGGGGTGTCAGCTACGACTTTGATGGAGTTTGAATTGAGCGTCTCGAAATAATACAGCAATCTTCGAAACGAGGAGGTCTGGAAGGAAGATGTTTTTGGGGAGACAGTCCTGTAAATTTATTCATTAAGTGTGGAGAAACCACCAGCAGGCTTTCCTCTGTGGCTCGCCCAACAGCCAACGTGAACAGGCCGGACTTGTCCATCACTTCTAATAGCTCATTTCCACTATAAAGAGCAAGTGCTTATGGTACCAGCGCTCGGCGTCATAGAATTAGAGAGGCGCTCTTGTTGCCATGGAGTTGTTATAGTAACAAGAGGAGCTGTCAGTTGTTAGCCTACATTAGCTTTTTGCAACTTTTTTTTTTAATGGACAAAATCTTGTTTGAATAAAAAAAGCCACCGGTCGGCGTCAGGCGGGCCGGCCGCGACCCGGTTGGCCGACCGCCTGACGCCGACCAAGGAGGTATGGAAAAATACGTCAAGCGGTGCCTGACGCCGACCCGGCGCCGCGGCCGACCCGCCTGACGCCGACCGATAATATCCCACTGGCTGAAGGTTTAATGGTTGACACTTGTCAGTGAGCACGGTTACATGCAGACCTTATTCCTGTATTAACCGGAATATTGCGAATATTCCGGTTGCGCCACGTGTCATGTAAACACACACCGAACCCGATTAAGGTCATATTCCGGTTGGAGAGAATTCCGAATAAGCCCCCTGGAATATTCCTGTTCCAACCGGAATATTGAGGCATGTAAACACCTTAGTCGGAAAACTCCCCGAACCGGAATATTCAGTCACGACTGCGCATGCTCGACTCACAAGGACTTCTGTGGCGTCTTTGTTGCTATGGTTACCTGCAAGCGGGGAAAACGGCAGGGCGAACAGCAGCAAGAGCCAGGAGACTGCAGTCCGCCTTCAGCTAATGAAAGACTGAAATATCACGGAGTATATCGATGGGAGGGAAAAACATAGAAATAGCGACAGAAAGAAGAAGAAAAAGAAGAAGAAGACGAGGAAGAAGACTTCTTCGTCTGTTTTTCTGGCAGACCAGACGCCTATACGCGTACTGCTGCCCCCCGCGGCTGAGTGTCGCATTACGTCAGAGAGTGGAATACGCCGAAACACGGGGGCATGCCAAGTAACATGTAAACGGAATATTCCAGTTGCCGCGGCGCAGTTACCTTAACCGGAATATTGAGCCGAACCGGAATATGGTGTGCATGTAAACGTACTCAGTTTGTAGCAGCCTGGTTAACTGACATTCTAACGGACCAATCACAAAGGAGATCATATTTAGACCCGCCTCCGCAGCCCCATTCTCATCGGGCCAGCACCAGATGTCAAACCGGGCTGAAATCTTTCACAGTTGGTTCCCGGAACCAATTTCATGGCACGGCACGGCACTATAGTGGAAAAACGCTCTAAGTGTCCCCTAGAAACTCTTCCACTGTCATTTGGTGTGACTGCAGCATGTTTTCTAAATTCTGCGTATTTCTGTCTGAATTTGCAGCATACTTTCTAAATGCAGCGCATGTGTTGTCAAACTGATCATGTTTTCTTCCACTTGCTTGTGTTTCGTCGATGTGTGTGTGTGTGTGTGTGCGTGTGTGTTTTCCTCAGCTGCAGTGCGCTGAGCTCTCGGGGCCACCGTACCTCGGCGCTCTAGGATTGCAGCTGTTCTCCAGACTCAGCAGAATGTGGATCACTGCGGCCGGGAGGACGTTTGAAACTGGAGCCCAAATCTGCGAAAACCAAAATAGGAGCGCTGTGGTTTCTCAAAGTAACACTTCGCTGTGTCGATGGGGTTCAAGTTCAACACCACAATGAATTTCTGCATTGTGTGGATCCCACGGCAAAATATTTGGACTGCGCCTTTAAGCTCCACACCAACTCCCCCGCACTTTTTCCTACACCGTGTCTATTTGTGTGTGGTGTGTAGAGGGGGGGTTACAGGAGCAACGATGAGGGATTGACAGTCTATTTCCCGCAGTCTCTCCCACACATTGTTATCAGCGTAGGGCCTGACAGCAGCCTAAATACTAGTCATTACTCTGCACTCCCTGCTGGCTACCTCAGATAGAGCCGGCCTTACAGCGGCGGGCTGCTGCAGCACCATGCATCACCATGATGGATGCTACACAAATGAGACCAACATAGCATTACAACCGTTAATTCATGGAAATCTGAACTCCCAATCTTTTTTTTTCCAGTGTTTTTGTTTACAAGAGGCTATTTTCAGCAGTTGGGAACTAGTTTCAGCTTCCATATGCTGCTGTGAAGCCGAGTTTTAACGTGATATTTATGTGTATGTGCTTCCCAGCGTGTTCTGAAGGCGTTATTTACACAAGTAGCTAAGCAGCAGGTGAGGATAAAAGTGTATTTGGCTTCACAGGCTGCAACTCGCCGGTCCCCCTTGGATCTGTGGGGGCTTTGAAGGAGTCAGGTAACAGATGCACAACCTGGCAGTACGCTAGAGACCAGTAATTACACACTCTACACACACACACACACAAACACAGAGACACACACACGACAGACCGCTCATAACAACATCCAACCGACATGCAAGCACAAACACACATACAAAACTGCCCCTGTGCTGATCGATTCCCAAGTGTCTTCATTAATTTTTCTTCAGCACAGTCAAGCCTCTCTGGTCGGGCCTGTTCTCCAAGCTCTTCAACTACATCAAGCTCCGCTGTAACTTGGGGGAGAACATTCCGAAGCCAAATCTGCCTTGCAAATCAGCTGCCATTAAAGGTATTCCCACTCCACCCCTCTAAGCGACTTTCAAAACCCCTATTATCTCAGTTTTAACCCTTGAGAAACATCCTCTGGCTGGAAGGCAGTGGGACATTTACATGAAAGTCCACTTACTCAACGCAGAAACATAGTAAAGATCCCTATGAATATATGGTATAGCAAAAATGAAATAATATCAAACTACCATGGCTTCCTGCTGTAATAACTGCTCATCACAATTTCACAGCTTCATTAAGATGTTATTATTTGCACTTTGTAATAACTATTAACATTATAGCAAGACATTTATAGAAAGATTTGACGCTGCTCAGCAATGAAACATCATTTTGCAGTCACTTTCTCGTTATTGATCTTTTATCTATCACATTGCACTTGCTGTTGCTTGTACTGACTCGTGAACATATCAGGCGATGAGTTGTATCATGAGATGCACATATCATCCCATCACTTCAACTTTGAATGTACTTCTTTAAGTTTATTTTGCTTCCACACCACAAAGGAATGAAGGAAACTGGAAACAGCGGTGACAAAAACTCAGAGAACAAAACCATAACGTCGGTGGCCGCGGAATCTGGGAATTTAGAAGCCGATCGTATTACATTACAAGCAACGAACCAGAAAATGAAAAGGAGGTGCTTTCCAACGAGGGAACACAACACAAGTCATTTGATATTAAAGACCAACAGACCAACAACAACAGCCACTTCCGGGTAGAAAAACTATTGAATTATGGAGGCTTGAGAGATGTTATTTAGCCGTAATCGTAACGTTCAAAGATATGCAGTTAAACAAGACGGTCTAACATTTCTGATGGGATCATTTTATGTTTCTGTATTGTTTCGCTAGTGTCTCTGATAAGCCAAACAAACAAGAGAGCCATTTAGCACCGGTCAGGCTAGATTGTGGTTTGCAAATTTGTTCCTCCGAGATGGAAAACTGAAAAATGTAAATCCTTTTTCACCCCCGTTTGCTCTGTGCCGTCGAACTTAAATGCACAGGAGGTGGAGGATTTCAATCTGAAAGTTATGGTAAGTAAAAAAAAACATTGTGATTCAGTCCATAGCAATAGCAACGGTGGTGCATGAAGAGTTAAAACTAGGTCAGCCAGTGAGCCTGTTCACAACACAGAGGCCGATTTTACACTTTTCCTTTTCCTCGAATGTGTCTTTTTGTCCGTACAAACAGGCTGAAATTTGTCTCCGCGGCCGGTTCAGCGAGGCGTTTACAGACATCGGCTGTCTTGGTCAGAATCCAGCGTTTCAGTGCCCGGCTTTCTCTGGTAAAGGCCTAATTGGAGGGAACAGTGGGGATGGGATACCAATTTGTCAGCTCCCAAGACCCCTGGAGATTGGTGGTGAAGGTGTGCGAGCAAGTGTGCGTATGTGTGTGTGTGTGTGAGTGTGTGTGATGGGGTGAGGGGAGGGTGCAAATGGGTTGTGTTGTCATGTCATCCCCCGAGGCATGCATGCTTTTACAAGGAAGGTTTTCTGTGTGTGTGTGTGTGTGTGTGTGTGTGTGTGTGTGTGCGTCTCAGGGGGTCAGACCGCCTACTTGGGGACCAGAAAACCTTATTGATTAGTCTCATGTGTGTTTAACTGTACCTCTGGGTATCATCTGGCCTCCATCCCTAATCTTTCTATTGTCTCCTTCAATCTTTTCTTCTCCTCCTCCATCTCATCATCCAATCCCAGCAGCCTTTGCTCCATCCATCTCCCTGTCAACCCCCCCACCACCCAACAGTATTAGCTCCCGGCATCCCTCTCCATCTCATTTTGCTTTGGTATTTTCTCTCTCTCTCTCTCACTGTGTCCGTCTTTCCTGTTTCTCACTATGTATATTAATTTACTTGGTCTTGGATGGATGGAGAGGGGGAGGAGAAGCAGAGAAAGGCTGGTTGATGAGAAGGAGAGAGGTGAGCGCACGGGGCAAGGTGGAGGATGGGAATCAATGAAAAACAGAGAAAAAAAAAAAACAGACAAAGAACACCCTTCCTGGTAAGAAAAATCTTGTTTGACTCCTTTCATCACATCCCTTGGAAATCCAATCAAACCAACTTAACTGTAAAAGAGGGAGGGGGGGGGGGGGGGGGGTGTTGGGAGACATCAAAGCATTTGAATTAAAACACATCACCATTTAACGGCCCGTTTCAGACAAATGGTTAACAAATATTTCATCTTTTAACGGACGGCAAACCCCGCGCTCATCTGATACGCCGACACCCAGGCTAAGCAACGAACAAGCAAATAATCAAAACCAAACAAAAAAACCACAGTGGAACAGAAGCCCGGTTGGCGCGTTCGCTCATTTTAATACATTTGAATAACAAAAAACAAACCGCGATCCAGGCCATGGCCCAGTTGGGGGAGAAACACCCAATTAGGAATGAATCTAGATTGCACCATCATATTTTATGCAGTAGTTTTCTTGGTCTTTTCTTGTTGTTATTGTGTTCTTCTTCTACTCCAGGGAGAACGGACAAATTTGCATCCACACAAAGTCGCCTGGGTGGCGGATCATATTTCTATACATAGATTCAAAGTAAAAGTTCCTGTTTGATGTTCGGAGGGTAATTACTTGTGGTTTTGGGGGTTATAATGTATGTGATGGCATGGAGTTCGAAAGCAGATTAAAGATGTCAACAACAAAAAAACACTCCCAGTCACACAGCTCTTCCTCCCGTCTAAATCTGCCAGTTTCATCATTTTTCTTTCAGCGCTGGCCAAAAATGTGGCAGGCAAACCTGTGATAGACGGGAGATGGCCCCCTTTTTTTTTTTTTTTTTTTCCTTTTCCAAGTCCACCACTTTTGACAGTGAGGGATTTTCAACATCAAAGGCAGTGCAACACCCAGTATAAGCGCTCATCTCTTCCAGTGGCTACAATCTTTGTGGAGGAGGAAGAGGAGGAGGAGGAGGAGGGCAGTAATTTGGAGCTAAATGGAGAAAAAAGTTCAAGCTTCGGAAACGCTGGAGCCGGTGAGTGAAAGTCATGGAAATGCTCGATGGGTGATTGAGATTCCGGGTCTTTCTCTGGAACTCCGGGAAGCCAAAGATGAATGTAGGTGACTGTGACGGTAAAGGGGAAAAAGAAAAAAAAAAAAAAAAGCAGGACACAATCACTGTAAGTCGAGTGAGTCGCCTGACTCAGTCCTGACGGTCATATTAAGTTCAGGCGCAGTTCACGCGGCTCCTGAGACGAAAAATGTAGTCAAAAGAGGAAGAGGAGGAGGAGGAGGACCGAATGACATGATTTGATTATGTCGCTCTGCTTTCTGTGAGTGTTTTCCTGCTGCCTCACTCGAGGAAAGTCACCTTGCCTCACTGAGAGAGAGAGAGAGAGAGAGAGGGCGCCGAGATAAGCGAGGCCAATGAGGTTTGGCATTACATCACTGGTATGTTAACGCTTTCATGCACCATCACAGAGAGACAGACAAAGGAAATGATCTACAAAAAAAAAAAAATAAATAAAAATTAGCTTGCAGGTTTATGCCAGCAATAATGAGCCCACTGCTGAGAGGGCTTCAGGCGAGGGCTGCGGTGAGATTAACATATGAGCCAAGTGAGTTTTTCTCAGCAGAGATACCTGGCCCAAACGGCGTCTCTGTGACAAGCTGAAGCACGGCGCTGCTTTTATAACGCCAGCCTCTTTGTAATTAGGCACACTGACATCCAGGAAACAAATGGCTCTGCCACGGTGTTACAGCCCCACGGGGAACAGATTTACGATTAGCAGCCACTTTCTGAGATGACCACATCCTTCTGACATACACACAGCCGAGCGATAATGGATTCTATTCTGATTGAATGCAATTACAAGACATGATTACATACCTCTTGAGGGAAATATTAGTAGTATATCTTGGTTTGAGTTCTAAGTGCTAAACAGATTGTGCTGTAAACAAATCTTTCCATGCAAATCACTCGTGGGATGATTGCTTCAGTCGTAAGCTTTTTGGGCTGGTGTGGTGTGAGGAAAACAGATTTCTTGAGAGAGCCTCTCCTCAGGTCTGAGTCACTCTCTTTTGGAGGATCTTGATGGAAATATTTCCTATTATTCAGTGCACTCAACCATCATAACTTCAGAGGTACGAGGCCAAGGTCAGCAGCAAAACGTTGTCGTGAGCCCAAACCAGAGAGAGGCAGGGCGCGTTAGTACGACAACACCACACCCCGTCGCGTCCGCACCTGAAAATGTGAGACATTTCCACTGGGAACATGAACGGCAGTATTCATCAGCTGAGACGAGCACTGACGTTACCGCCAGCCAACACCTGAGTGTTAAGAGATACTTTGCAGTTTGGCTCAAATGGATCTAAACCAGGACTGGAAAAAAAAAAACAAAAAAAACAAGTGTTAAGGTTATAAACTAATTAAATTTTATTTTCAGGGAATTTCAAAGGTGCTAAGTGTATGTCAGCACAAATAAATCATTGCCACACTCATTGTTTCCATAAACAAGCAAGACTGTCGCTGTGCCTCCACTCTTCCTTTTACATTGTCGGCCTCCGGGTCAGATTTAGGGGTAAATCTGCTGGAATACTTTACAGAATTCAGGCAAATTGTTTTAAAGCACGGGCTTGCGCAGGGCACTTAGAGCTCCGAGCGACCTAAACCGTGCATGTTGTAACTCTAAAAGGGTGGTACACAAACCATCAAATAATCACATCATCCAATGAACCAACAAACACACAGTCTGGTTCTTACACAGCCTTTCTCCACTGGGGCCGGTGCCACATCATAAAACACTACAGTTGAACTGACACTTTTTTTTTCCAAAATAACCAGCAGCGGCAACAACAAAGCTCACAGTCCATTGAAGACAGCAACGCTTTACTCGCGATATGTTGCAGCAGGGAAATCCAAAACATTTTGCAAAGTTTACAAAGGAAATTGGGAGTGCGCGAGAAAATTAGAGAAGGTGAAAACTATGGACCAAATCCTAAACAAGTTGCCTTTTTTTTGTAAAGAAAGAGCACAAAAGCCCTTTGCTCAGCTCTGAAGCCAGCTGAACGCAGGTCACTTCTTAGAAGAATAAAAAAAGCACCAGCACCACGACAGTGATTAAAGGGATAATGCTGATAATAATCAAAAATATTGTCAACAAAGGGCTTCAGGATACTTTCAGGTGAACGACACCAAAGCTGCAGCAAGTAATACACAGCACTGAC